>NC_069500.1:403316444-403616444 GCF_027579735.1 Bombina bombina | reverse complement strand
GATATGATTATGCTTTTCTGTTTACAGTATTTAGAGATCTCATAGAGACGAGGCCTTCTGGGTACCGTGCACTTGGTGCTTCATATATTGAAGATAACATTTTATAAGGTTTGTAATCAGCTCTGACAGATGTGCAGCACTCAGTATCCCCTGCAGAGACAGTATGACTTCTGTACAGAGCAGCCTGGCAATCCCATATACTGATGGTTTTTACATATAGTGTTGTAATATCATTATTATTTATTTGTAGAGCACTGACATATTACACAGGGCTATAAACATAAATGTGTAGTACAATGGGAATTATTATATAAAGAATAATAAAGGTGTGGAGGGCTCTGTCTGTAAGTTGCCATTTGATGTAGGTCACCTTATAAAAAGCTGCTGTATAGGATAAATGGGCTCATGAGCTTATATGCTAAAGGGAGTATTGAGGAGCAGGTTTCTGCTTTTTCATTGCATATACACACATAGAACAAACAAGAAAAATAAATGGAAAAAGGTAGTTTATATGTTAAAGCTCTTACATCTATTATTATGATCCTATAATTAAAATAAATAAATCAATACATTTTTTTAATAACTCAGTATTTCTATAAACATGAAGGTTGAAGATAATATGTATAGACTAAAATGCTATATTGTTAGCATTACTGGCTGATAACCGCTGCCTCAGTATCAGTTTGGGTCACAGCAGAGGGAAAGTTAGGTAAGTCACAAAGAAGTAAAAAAAGAAGACTGCAAATGCATTTTGGCCTGGGCATGTGCATTTTGTTATACCTATAGTATCAAACCCAGTGTACTGGTATTACTGGTATTTAACAAATGCCTCCAGCCCATGAGAATTGCATGGTACAATGACATAGGGTAAGTTTAGCAAACCAACACTCATCTGACCTGTTACTTGAATGCACGTGCATTTTTATTTCCAAGCACTACCTGTCTGTCATTCTGTCATCAATGTATAGACAAATAGGTCATAATTAATAGTAAGGATGAATTAAAGAAAGCTTTTCTATGACTTCTGGTAGGGACATATCCAAAGGCAGCCTAGTTTACAATAGTTCTCCTTGTGTTTCTATGGCATGTGACCATTTTACTATTATTATTATTTTCAAATGTGTAGAGTGCCAATAGATTCAACAGCGCTATAAACATAGGTCTAATATAAAAGGCAGCATTTACTGTATGTAAGACAAATGTGTAGAGGGCCAATAGATTCAACAGCGCTATAAACATAGATCTAATATAAAAGGCAGCATTTACTGTATGTAAGACAAATGGGTAGAGGGCCAATAGATTCAACAGCGCTATAAACATAGGTCTAATATAAAAGGCAGCATTTACTGTATGTAAGACAAATGTGTAGAGGGCCAATAGATTCAACAGCGCTATAAACATAGGTCTAATATAAAAGGCAGCATTTACTGTATGTAAGACAAATGGGTAGAGTGCCAATAGATTCAACAGCGCTATAAACATAGGTCTAATATAAAAGGCAGCATTTACTGTATGTAAGACAAATGGGTAGAGGGCCAATAGATTCAACAGCGCTATAAACATAGGTCTAATATAAAAGGCAGCATTTACTGTATGTAAGACAAATGGGTAGAGTGCCAATAGATTCAACAGCGCTATAAACATAGGTCTAATATAAAAGGCAGCATTTACTGTATGTAAGACAAATGGGTAGAGGGCCCGGCCAAGAGTTGCAATGTTGTAAATCCGCTCCCATGAATGTGAACTACAAAAAAGCTGGGCTTTAGGCTTACATGCTAAGATGAAAAAAGAAGGAGAGGAACGGAGGTAAGAAAATGTTAGTGAAACTTTGAAAACTATGGTAGAGTCTTGTAGAGTAACGCAGAGAGTTTCACAATATAGGGGCCCATCTGGAAAAGTCCTGTAGATGAGAATGTGAAGAAGTAACAAAAGAGTAGAAGAGAAGGAGGTCATGAGCAGAGCGAAGGGGACAGGAGGGAGAGTATCTGGACACAAAGGGGCCGATTTAACAAAGTGCAAGCAGACATGATCCTCTGTAGTGGATCATGTCTGCCACACATCGATAAATGACATACGCTGTCGGCATTTATCATTGCACAAGCCATTCTGGCGAACTGCTTGTGCAGTGCTATTTTCTGAGACAGGTTTCCTAGCATATTGTGTACTGTAATTAAGTTTATGTGATAAGCATTCACTGCTAGGTGATAAGAAGGACTCAATTGTCTTCTTGTGTTTAAATTGTTTATCTGCTTAAGTAATGTAATTCTATTGTATCATGAAAAAGGGCGTCTTCCCTCTTTCTAATGTAAAATACTCTTCCAACCCCCCATCTGGTCTCAGACCTGCATAAATACTGGGCATATAGCCCTCAATAAAGTACATTCTGTTTTTACCTTCAATGTGGAGCCTGGTCTCATGTTTGAGGGGGGAATTAGCTGGGTTGTGAGTTGCTGATCCCATATTCAGGACATCTTTCATCAGGCATTTACCCTTGGTATCCTGTTGATACCGTAATAATTGGTGGCAAGCGACGGGATGATCCTCATCGCCCAGAAGAGCAACTACACAAGCCAGTAACCTCAGGAAGAGGGGGATTATTACAATACTGACAAAGATGGAAGGAGTACCAGGGACCAAAGGAACAAATGGGCCCAGCATATCAGACAGAACCCCCGAAGAAGCAAGCTTTGATCGGGCGGTTAAAATAAGACTGGCACATTATGGCCCCAACCCATCTGCCGAAATTAACGACCGGGTCATAGCAGCTGTGGAGGCCAACCTACGTCGCCAAAGCAGCGCTGCAGCAGCCCAAGTCACAGCAACCCCAGTGGAAAAGAGAAAAGTAAATTTTGCAGCTTTTAAAAACTTCCTGGAAACAGAAGGAGAGATTGATGGGTACCTTGCGGATTTTGAGAGGCAATGTGCACTACACAAGGTACCCGCAGAGGACTGGGTCATGATATTATCCGGAAAATTATCCGGCCGGGCCAGCAAGGCTTTTCGGGCCATTTCAGATGAGGAAGTCTGGGATTATAATACTGTAAAAGAGGCTCTGCTCTCCAGGTATGCGGTTACACCGGAGGCATACAGGAGGCATTTTAGAGACACTGTTAAATTAGCTAGTGATTACTACGTTGAGTGGGCATGTAAGGTGCACCGCACAGCATCTTACTGGATGGCGGGGTGCCAAGCCGTATCTGGGGAAGAGGTGCTGCAGCTATTCCTGTTAAAACATTGCTTTGACAAGTTATCCGCAGGAGTTAGAGAGTGGGTTCGGGACCGTAAACCCTCCACCCTGCATGAAGCTGCTCGTCTGGCAGATGAGTATACTGATGCCCGCAAACTGGATACTGCTACCACTAAGCCCCCTGCTAGAGTGGAGTACAGACCCCCAGTCACCCCAGCAGCTGCCAGTTACCAACACCCGGCGCACCGCTATACCACCCCGCCTTCAGCCACAAACTATCCTCAGAGAGCCCGGTTCAATTCACGGGGCTACTCACAGCCTATTCGGTGCTTTGGATGTAAGCAACTTGGGCACAAAAGACCAGAGTGTCCCCTAAATGCAGCGAACCAAGCACAGTCCTGGAGAAGACCTGCCGGCGGAATCCCACGTAACCCTCAGCCTGCGGCCCACTGCGTAGAGGTGGAAGAATGCTGGGGCATCCTACATGAAGCAGACCTTGTGCAAGCTGCCCACCGGAATAACCGGCAACTGGTTACAGTGAATGGGAAGGAGGTCAGTGGTCTACGGGATACTGGTGCTACCATGACCTTGCTTCAAAAGAACTTGGTGTCTGAGAAACAGCACACTGGAGACACTGTGACTGTGAGGGTAGCAGGGGGCGCTGTGTTCCGCCTACCTGTTGCCAGGGTACATTTAGATTGGGGAGTGGGCGCTAGACCTGTGAATGTGGGGGTCATGAAGGACTTACCAGCTTATGTTCTCCTTGGAAATAACTTGGCCCCCCTTGTTTCTGCCTACGCTCCTATGGGTCCCGCTGATGTTAACCCTGTGACTACCCGTGCCCAGATCCGTGCAGCAGAGACTGACCCACCTGCTGCTAAGCCCCAGGACGCTGAGCTCAGTAAATCTCTATCCGCTATTGATACGTGGAAGTCCCGTTACAATGCACTGATGAAGGAGAAGAGTCAAGTAGAGGATGAAATGGTCACAATAAACAATCACGTAACAGTGCTAGTGGGAGAGAAGAGGAGCGCAGATGAAAAAGCACGTTTAGAACGGGAATCTCTGCTAGACAAGCTGCACCGACAGACTGCAGAAAACACCAGCTTGTGAGTGGAACATGAAACATTAAAGACAAACTTAGCGACACTGGAGGAGAAGCTGACGCTGGCTCATAGTGAGGTGCAGCAACTCAAGGGCACCCTATGTCAGTATGAAGGGATTGTGGATACCTATAAAGAGCAGGTACAAAAAACTCGTAAAGAAGCTGAGATTTTGAAGGACTGTTTAGCCCTGGTCTGGGCACTGAAGAAGTTGAACCCTTATTTATACGGACAGGAATTCTCTCTCATAACGGGAATACAGATGGATTGTCCCGGCAAACTGACATGCCTACCACCTCCTAGTCCGGTCATCCCCAAGTTGACCCGCCAAAGGGTCAAGCCGGGTCTGCCGGAGTGTCCCACCAGGAGGGAGCCATGTGACAGACCTCTCTGTCAGTACTGGAAGGGTTAACTCTGTTCAGTTTTGAGAAACTATTTTCTGAGACAGGTTTCCTAGCATATTGTGTACTGTAATTAAGTTTATGTGATAAGCATTCACTGCTAGGTGATAAGAAGGACTCAATTGTCTTCTTGTGTTTAAATTGTTTATCTGCTTAAGTAATGTAATTCTATTGTATCATGAAAAAGGGCGTCTTCCCTCTTTCTAATGTAAAATACTCTTCCAATCCCCCATCTGGTCTCAGACCTGCATAAATACTGGGCATATAGCCCTCAATAAAGTACATTCTGTTTTTACCTTCAATGTGGAGCCTGGTCTCATGTTTGAGGGGGGAATTAGCTGGGTTGTGAGTTGCTGATCCCATATTCAGGACATCTTTCATCAGGCATTAACCCTTGGTATCCTGTTGATACCGTAACAATACTTATTATCTTAAAAATTATATTATCAAATGTTATTTACAGTTTTCAAATGTCACTTTTGAATTCAAATGTCACTTTTAAATTTGAATGTAACATTCAAAATTCTAATGTCACATTCAAATTTGAATGTCACATTCAAATTCGAATATTACATTTGTAAAACACAGTTGTAGACTAGAAATACTATTTTGAATTCAAATGTGGCATTCAAATTAGAATGTAGCATTCAAATTTGAATATTACAATTATAAAACACAGTTGTAGACTAGAAATACTACTTAGAATCCGAATGCTACATTTGAATGCTACATTCTAATTCGAATGTGACATTCAAATTCAAATATTACATTTATACAACACAGTTGTAGACTAGAAATACTATTTTGAATTTAAATATGACATTCAAACTCGAATGTGATATTCAAATTTGAATATTACATTTATAAAACACAGTATTAGACTAGAAATACTATTTAGAATTTGAATGTGACATTCAATACATAGCTAAACATTCTATTATTCAAACGAATATTTTCGAATGTTATTGAAAAATTTGAAAATTCAAAAATAGAATGTTATATAAACGTTCGAAATTGGATTAGAACAAACAAATGTATCACAATTGGTTTTAAATTTTGAATTTTTAGAAACATTTGCACATCCCTATTAAATGTCCGAGTCAGAATTTTTTTTTAGACCTTCTATTGTAATGTAGGTGTTTCTCCTTTAAATCAAGAACCCTGCATAGTGAGCTAAATAGCTTTCAATATAAAATTTGTGTTTCTAACATTTTTTAAGGACCTCACAATACTGACAAAATGTATTAGATCATCTCGCCTGAGCGGAGAGCTTTTGAATACCTATTTGTGAAGAGTTAAAAAAAGATCTGAGTCAAGTGTGACCTCAAGACGATGGGCATGCAGGGTTGGGGTAATGAGTTTTGGAAAGATTTAGCTTAAGGTAGTGAGAGTACATTTAAGATGAAATATTAGAAAGACAGTTAGTGATACAAGTTAACAAGGAAGGGGATAGGTGTGGTGCAGAGAGGTAGATTTGTTTATCATCAGCATAAAAATTATATTGAAACCCCTGGGATTTTATTAAAAAAACTAAGGATGATGTATACATTGAGAAGAGAAGGGGACCTTGTGGTACCCCAAGAGAAAGTGGTAAAGTGGTCCAGTTAGAAAGGTAGGAGGAGAACCATGAGAGGGCTGTGTCACAGATGCTAAAGGATTGGAAGGTTTGGAGCAAGAGAGGGTGGCCAGCAGTATCAAAGGCTGCAGACAGATCGAAAAGGATTTACACAGAGAAATGACCTTTCGATTTTGCTGTAATTACGTCATTAGTAACCTTAATAATTGCTGTCTCTGTAGACTGTTGGGGGAGAAATTCAGATTGCAATGGATCAAGGAAAGAATTTAATTTGAGGAAATGTGATAAATGTTTATATAAAAGCCTTTCCAGAAGTTTTGAGGCAAGGGGTAGTAGCATAATAGGCCGGCAGTAGCATGGGGATGTTGGATCAAGAGGAGGTTTTTTTTGAGGATTGGTGTGACTAGTGCATGTTTAAGTGATGAAATATACCAGTACTGAGGGAGAGATTGAAAATATGTGTAAGGATTGGAGTAAAAGTAGGAGAGAGGGAGTACAGTAGTTGCAGATAGATGGGGTCCAGGGGACAAGTAGTGAGGTGAGAGGAAGATATAAGGGCATTAACTTCTTCTTCAGTAACAGGAGTGAAAGAGTTGAATTTGTGAGGAGGTGGGCGGAGAATGGTATTAAAAGTGGAAAACAGATATTTTTGGTTTGAGGAAAGAGTCTAGATAAGAGTAGAGAAGGAATCCTGCTAAGAGAAGTTAAGCGTAGAATAATAAGATAAACTTGTAGTGAAGAAAGTCATCTGAGCATGGAAATTTTCTCTTTTTTCTATGTTGCTTAGTAGTGTAGGAACATCAGTGTAGCGTGTCAGTGGAGTATCTCAAGGTTGAAGATGAGTATGTGATTTTCAAGTGAGGAAATGATGGTCAGAAAGATGGAAAGGGGAATTTGTGAAGTTTGAGAGAGTACATCGATAGCTGAAAATCAGATCAAGGTTGTATCCATCTTTGCGAGTGGGAGAGCCGATCTATTGTGACAGACTATAAGTAAGCTGGAAACGTTTTGTTGCTTCAGGGGCAGTGGGATTGTCTATAGGGAGGTTGACGTCCCCAATAATGAGGGCAGGGATGTCTGATTAGAGGAAATAAGGTAGCCATTGTTTTCAGACTGTGTCCTTTTCCTTCTTCTTGCATAAACATGTAAATCCAATACATTTAAAAAAGAAATAATATCTTATCAGTTATAGTTGATTAAAGTGACTCATCAAAGAAGTTATTTTAAACCATGTTACCTTTAAATTGATTTTCATAAGCTGAATAACATACTTTTTATTTTAATGATTTTAGAGGGGTGTCTTTGTCCACCAATAGCAACCGATAGCATTGTGAAGTTATCTGCATTATAAGAAATGGCAACACCAAATTATACAACTAGTATCATACGGGTGTTCTTGGATGGACCAGAGTGGGTTGAACTATAGAAACTATTGCTTTCCATAACTGAAAACCAAGTACGAGTACATATATGCTTGTCACTATTAGTTGTCATTAACCCTCGGCTGATAAAGAGGGCTGCAATGTATTCAAGATCAAGCGGCAGCCAAAAGGTTAATATTCACTTCCTCACCTAAAGTGCTACATTGCTCGCTAGATTACCATTTGATGTTAGATATTTTATCACAAGACAAACAGATCTTCTACGATGTGAAATGTTATTTATCACAATACAGACCATTGTTCTATCTAGTGATTCATTTCCCATGTGTGTTATAATTTTTTATACAGTAATGTGTTTGTACAATGATACTCTCCTGTGTATCTACCACAATTTATCTCAGATATTGCCTACTTTATATACCTTGTCTGTTTATGTCTCTTGTGTTATTCAGACTCACAGATAGACTGCAGATTATGTGTGAAATAACATGCACTTTGTTGCTCCATACTCATATCATAAATATTATACAATAAAAATGGATAATCTTCAGAATAATACTTCTACCGCTATATCAGTATGAGGGTATCATAATACTATATCATAATTAAGCAGGGGCAAAACTACAGGTGGTGCAGAGGTCGCAGGTGCGACTGGGCCCCTGAGGGTGGGGGCCCAGCTAAAAAAAATTTTTTTTTTTTTTTTATAATTGTTTTTTTTTTAAATAAAAAAAAGTTAACCTACCACTGCCTGCACTGATATCATGTGAGTGTGACATGACTACAGGGGTTAGTGTTTCTGTTTTACCCATTGGTGTTTATGTGTGTGTGTTGGGTGTGTGTGTGTGTATGTATGTGACTGTGTGTGTATTTATGTATGTATGTGTGTTTGTGTATGTTTGTGGAACCAGCAAATTACAGACCTTATTACTACAGTATGGGGGGGGGGGTAGGGGGTAAACAGTGTCACTATACAGTATCACTATATACAGTATGGGGGGTGGACCATGTCACTGACTACTGTGGTCACTTTATAAAGTACTGGGCGGGTAGGGTCAGGCCAGCCATCTCACCGGCAGATTACAGACTGTGTCACTAACTCACTATATGCAGTACTGGTGGGTTAAACAGTGTCACTATATACAGTAATAGGGGGTCAGACCATCTCACAGACTGTGGGCACAGGGTACCTCCTTTTGCAGACATCTAATCTGATTCACATTTTTTTTCTGTGTTAAATGTAAAAAAAAATTTAAAAAAAAAATGTATTAAATTCACCTTTTTTTGGGAGGGGGGGAGGGGCGATGGGGGGGCCCCTTCTTAGATTCTTGCACCTGGGCCCTGTGGTTTCTAGTTACGCCTCTGTAATTAAGTACACAAATTAATCATTCTGGACACTAAACAATAAATGATACTATATTCAAAGCTCAGCCTGGGAATAATTGTAGATATTTTTAAAAAATATATTATTTTTTTAATTACTGAAGAAATGTGTGAATTTTAGTTTCTATACAATACTTTAGTTCCTATAAAGTTGAAACCTAAGTTTCCTTTATTTAATCTCTTCTGCTGAGGCAATTAGGGACATATAAACTGTACAAACAATGGCCTAGATTTGGAGTTTGGCGGTAGATGGGCTGTTAACGCTCCGCGGGCTTTTTTCTGGCCGCAGCATAAAATTAACTCTGGTATCGAGAGTTCAAAAAAATGCTGCGTTAGGCTCCAAAAAAGGAGCGTAGAGCATTTTTACCGCAAATGCAACTCTCAATACCAGAGTTGCTTACGGACGCGGCCAGCCTCAAAAACGTGCTTGTGCACGATTCCCCCATAGGAAACAATGGGGCTGTTTGAGCTGAAAAAAAAACTAACACCTGCAAAAAAGCAGCGTTCAGCTCCTAACGCAGCCCCATTGTTTCCTATGGGGAAACACTTCCTACGTCTGCACCTAACACTCTAACATGTACCCCGAGTCTAAACACCCCTAGCCTTACACTTATTAACCCCTAATCTTCCGCCCCCGCTATCGCTGACCCCTGCATTATATTATTAACCCCTAATCTTCCGCTCCGTAAACCGCCGCAACTTACATTATCCCTATGTACCCCTAATCTGCTGCCCTAACACCGCCGACCCCTATATTATATTTATTAACCCCTAACCTGCCCCCCACAACGTCGCCGCCAGCTACTTACAATAATTAACCCCTAATCTGCAGAGCGGACCTGAGCGCTACTATAATAAAGTTATTAACCCCTAATCCGCCTCACTAACCCTATCATAAATAGTATTAACCCCTAATCTGCCCTCCCTAACATCGCCGACACCTAACTTCAATTATTAACCCCTAATCTGACGACCGGAGCTCATCGCTACTATAATAAATGGATTAACCCCTAAATCTAAGTCTAACCCTAACACTAACACCCCCCTAAGTTAAATATAATTTACATCTAACGAAATTAATTAACTCTTATTAAATAAATTATTCCTATTTAAAGCTAAATACTTACCTGTAAAATACATCCTAATATAGCTACAATATAAATTATAATTACATTGTAGCTATTTTAGGATTAATATTTATTTTACAGGCAACTTGGTAATTATTTTAACCAGGTACAATAGCTATTAAATAGTTAAGAACTATTTAATAGTTACCTAGTTAAAATAATAACAAAATTACCTGTAAAATAAGTCCTAACCTAAGTTATAATTAAACCTAACACTACCCTATCAATAAATTAATTAAATAAAATACCTACAATTACCTACAATAAAACCTAACACTACACTATCAATAAATAAATTAAATACAATTGCTACAAATAACTACAATTACATAAACTAACTAAAGTACAAAAAAAAAAAAAAGAACTAAGTTACAAAAAATAATAAAATATTTACAAACATAAGAAAAATATTACAACAATTTTAAACTAATTACACCTACTCTAAGCCCCCTAATAAAATAACAAAGACCCCCAAAATAAAAAATTCCCTACCCTATTCTAAATTAATAAATGTAAAAGCTCTTTTACCTTACCAGCCCTGAACAGGGCCCTTTGCGGGGCATGCCCCAAGAAAATCAGCTCTTTTGCCTGTAAAAAAAACCATACAATACCCCCCCCAACATTACAACCCACCACCCACATACCCCTAATCTAACCCAAACCCCCCTTAAATAAACCTAACACTAAGCCCCTGAAGATCTTCCTACCTTGTCTTCACCATCCAGGTATCACCGATCCGTCCTGGCATCCGGTGCTGAAGAGGTCCAGAAGAGGGTCCAAAGTCTTCCTCCTATCCGGCAAGAAGAGGACATCCGGACCGGCAAACATCTTCTCCAAGCGGCATCTTCGATCTTCTTCCATCCGGTGCGGAACGGGTCCATCTTGAAGCAGCCGACGCGGATCCATCCTCTTCTTCCGGCGTCTCCCGACGAATGACGGTTCCTTTAAGGGACGTCATCCAAGATGGCGTCCCTCGAATTCCGATTGGCTGATAGGATTCTATCAGCCAATCGGAATTAAGGTAGGAATATTCTGATTGGCTGATGGAATCAGCCAATCAGAATCAAGTTCAATCCGATTGGCTGATCCAATCAGCCAATCAGATTGAGCTCGCATTCTATTGGCTGTTCCGATCAGCCAATAGAATGCGAGCTCAATCTGATTGGCTGATTGGATCAGCCAATCGGATTGAACTTGATTCTGATTGGCTGATTCCATCAGCCAATCAGAATATTCCTACCTTAATTCCGATTGGCTGATAGAATCCTATCAGCCAATCGGAATTCGAGGGACGCCATCTGCCATCTTGTTAGGAGGGCAGATTAGGGGTTAATACTATTTATGATAGGGTTAGTGAGGCGGATTAGGGGTTAATAACTTTATTATAGTAGCGCTCAGGTCTGGTCGGCAGATTAGGGGTTAATAAGTGTAGGCAGGTGTCGGCGACGTTGTGGGGGGCAGGTTAGGGGTTAATAAATATAATACAGGGGTCGGCGGGGTTAGGGGCAGCAGATTAGGGGTACATAAGTATAACGTAGGTGGCGGTCGGCAGATTAGGGGTTAAAAAATTTTAAATGAGTGTCGGCGATGTGGGGGGACCTCGGTTTAGGGGTACATAGGTAGTTTATGGGTGTTAGTGTACTTTAGGGTACAGTAGTTAAGAGCTTTATGAACCGGCGTTAGCCCAGAAAGCTCTTAACTCCTGCTATTTTCCGGCGGCTGGAGTTTTGTCGTTAGATGTCTAACGCTCACTTCAGAAACGACTCTAAATACCGGCGTTAGGAAGATCCCATTGAAAAGATAGGATACGCAATTGACGTAAGGGGATCTGCGGTATGGAAAAGTCGCGGCTGAAAAGTGAGCGTTAGACCCTATTTTGAGTGACTCCAAATACCGGCGGTAGCCTAAAACCAGCGTTAGGAGCCTCTAACGCTGGTTTTCACGGCTACCGCCGAACTCTAAATCTAGCCGAATGGCTGTATGCAGCGCTAAAGTAACTATCTCACAGGGTTTAAAGGTACAGTAAACACCTTGAGAATTTTATATAAAATGTTAATAGTTATGCATAATGAAACAACTTTGCAATATATTTGTATTATTTATTGTGCTCCCATTTCAGGTAATTTAGCTCTGAAAATAGAGCAGTTTCTAACACTTAGGGCACCATGTACTAAGAGGCGGGCGGACAGCTTCTTAACTCGCGAAGCTGTCTGCCCGCCTCCGCTACACACGGGCAGCGGATCAATTGATCCGCTTGCCCGTATGTATCATTACACACTCAGCGGAGTGTGTAATGCCCGCCCCTTCAGTCGCGCGACCAATCACGCGACTGAAGGGGCTGTCAATCACCGAGAGCGAGCGAGCTCTCGGTGATTTTACTTCGCCACCTAAGAGGTGGCGTAGGGTGTAGGAAGCAGCGGTCTAATGACCTCTGCTTCTTACATTGCGGGAAGCAGGCTCGCATATGCGAACCTGCCCCGCAAAGGCTCCGGAGCAGCTTTCGCTGCTTCGTACATGGAGCCCATAGACCTTAAAATGCACCTGCTGACTTCTCAGGGCTATAACCCTGCTACATACCTGTCCCTAGTTTGCTTTAACGGCAAAACAACACAATTCAATTTTTACTAACTTTACGACCGCTGCATCTTAACTCTTGTTTCCAGCGATCTGGAAACTACAGAGGTAGATTGCAGCATCCGCTGCTTGTTACATCTACCCCTAAAGCTTAGATTGGCTCCTCCAAAATAAGGCAAAACATTGCAGTAAAAGTATGTGTATTAAAAAAAGAAGACTCGTCACTCGGCTGATAAAAACACAACATAAATGTCTTGTAATTACAAAGTGTTAAGTGGTCCTTTAAAATAATGTTAGCATACCTAAATTCACACAGCCATTCGGCTAGATTACGAGTTTTGCGGTAAGCTGAAAAAGCAGCGTTAACAGGTCCTAACGCTGCTTTTTCACTACCGCTGCTATTACGAGTCTTGCAGGTTTAGGGGCACCGCACACTTTTTTGGCCTTCCCGCAAACCGACTTACGTAAAGTTTGTAAACCCTTTTATCTATGGGACTTCCATAGTGCTGGTATTATGAGTTGGTCCTGGGAGGCCAAAAAGTGAGCGGTACAGCCTCTACCTCCAAGATTCCTAACGCATTCTAAAGTCAGTAGTTATGAGTTTTATGTTACAACACTGTAGCATAAAACTCATAACTAAAGTGCTAAAAAGTACACTAACACCCATAAACTACCTAATAACCCCTAAACCGAGGCCCTCCCGCATAGCAGACACTATAATAAAATGTTTAACCCCTAATCTGCCGCTCCGGACATCGCTGCCACTAGAATAAACATATTAACCCCTAAACCGCCACACTCCCGCCTCGCTAGTTAAATATTATTAACCTCTAATCTGCCGCCCCTAACATCGCCGCCACCTACAGTACATTAGAATTATTAACCCCTAATCTGCCGCCCCTAACATCGCCGCAACCTACATTATATTTATTAACCCCTAATATGATGCCCCCAACATCGCCGCCATCTACCTACATTTATTAACCCCTAATCTGCCGTCCCCAACATCGCTGCCACTATTCTAAATTTATTAACCCTTTAAACCTAAGTCTAACCCTAACCCTAACACCCCCTAACTTAAATATAATTTAAATAAATCTAAATAAAATTACTATCATTACCTAAATAATTCCTATTTAAAACTAAATACTTACCTATAAAATAAACCCTAAGCTAGCTACAATATAACTAATAGTTACATTGTATCTAGCTTAGGGTTTATTTTTATTTTACAGGCAAGTTTGTATTTATTTTAACTAGGTAGAATAGTTATTAAATAGTAAAATAAAACTTAACCTAAGTTACACTAACACCTAACACTACACTACAATTAAATAAATTCCCTAAATTAAATACAATTAAATAAATTAAATTAGCTAAATCACAAAAACAAACAAACAAACAAACACTAAATTACAGAAAATAAAAAACAAATTACAAGATATTTAAATTAATTACACCTAATCTAATAGCCCTATCAAAATAAAATAAAACTCCCCAAAATAAACCAACTCCCAGCCTAAACTAAACTATCAATAGTCCTTAAAATGGCCTTTTGCGGGGCATTGCCCCAAAGAAATCAGCTCTTTTACCTGTAAAAAAAAATACAAACAACCCCCCCAACAGTAAAACCCACCACCCACACAACCAACCCCCCCAAATAAAAACCTAACTAAAAAAACCTAAGCTCCCCATTGCCCTGAAAAGGGCATTTGGATGGGCATTGCCCTTAAAAGAGCATTTAGCTCTATTGCAGGCTCAAAGCCCTAACCTAAAAAATAAACCCACCTAATACACCCTTAAAAAAATCCTAACACTAACCCCCGAAGATTCACTTACCAAGAGAAGTCTTCATCCAAGCTGCAAGATGTCCTCAATAAAGCTGGCAGAAGTGGTCCTCCAGACGGGCAGAAGTGGTCCTCCAGATGGGCAGAAGTGGTCCTCCAGATGGGCAGAAGTCTTCATCCACACGGCATCTTCTATCTTCATCCTTCCAGCGCGGAGCGGGTCCATCTTCAAGACATCCGATGCAGAGCATCCTCATCTTCCGATGGACTAAGGATGAATGAAGGAACCTTTAAATGACGTCATCCAAGATGGCGTCCCTTAGATTCTGATTGGCTGATAGAATTCTATCAGCCAATCGGAATTAAGGTAGAAAAAATCATATTGGCTGATTGGATCAGCCAATAGGATTGAACTTTAATCCTATTGGCTGATCCAATCAGCCAATAGGATTGAGCTTGCATTCTATTGGCTGTTCCAATCAGTCAATGAAATGCGAGCTCAATCCTATTGGCTGATCGGATCAGTCAATAGGATTGAAGTTCAATCCTATTGGCTGATCCAATCAGCCAATAGGATTTTTTCTACCTTAATTCTGATTGGCTGATAGAATTCTAAGGGACGCCATCTTGGATGACGTCATTTAAAGGTACCTTCATTCGTCGTTAGTCCGTCGGAAGAAGAGGTTGCTCCACGTTGAATGTCTTGAAGATGGACCCACTCCGCGCCGGAAGTATGAAGATGCCGTCTGGATGAAGACTTCTGCCCATCTGGAGGACCACTTCTGCCCGTCTGGAGGACCACTTCTGCCGACTTTGTTGAGGACATCTTGCCACTTGGATGAAGACTTCTCCCGGTAAGTGAATCTTTGGGGGTTAGTGTTAGGAATTTTTTAAGGGTGTATTGGGTGGGTTTATTTTTTAGGTTAGGGCTTTGGGCCTGCAATAGAGCTAAATGCCCTTTTAAGGGCAATGCCCATCCAAATGCCCTTTTCAGGGCAATGGGGAAGCTTAGGTTTTTTTTAGTTAGGCTTTTATTTGGAGGGGTTGGTTGTGTGGGTGGTGGGTTTTACTGTTGGGGAGGTTCTTTGCATTTTTTTTTACATATAAAAGAGCTGATTTCTTTAGGGCAATGCCCCGCAAAAGGCCCTTTTAAGGGCTATTGATAGTTTAGTTTAGGCTAGGTTTTTTTTTTATTTTGGGGGGTCTTTTTTTTATTTTGATAGAGCTATTAGATTAGGTGTAATTAGTTTAAATATCTTGTAATTTGTTTTTTATTTTCTGTAATTTAGTGTTTTTTTTTGTGATTTAGCTAATTTAATTTATTTAATTGTATTTAATTTAGGGAATTTATTTAATTGTAGTGTAGTGTTAGGTGTTAGTGTAACTTAGGTTAGGTTTTATTTTACAGGTAAATTTGTATTTATTTTATCTAGGTAGTTATTAAATAGTTAATAACTATTTAATAACTATTCTACCTAGTTAAAATAAATACAAACTTGCCTGTAAAATAAAAATAAACCCTAAGCTAGCTACAATGTAACTATTAGTTATATTGTAGCTAGTTTAGGGTTTATTTTATAGGTATTTAGTTTTAAATAGGAATCATTTAGGTAATGATAGTAGGTTTTATTTAGATTTATTTAAATTATATTTAAGTTAGGGGTGTTAGGGTTAGGGTTAGACTTAGATTTAGGGGTTAATAAATTTAGAATAGTGGCTGCGACTTTGGTGGCGGCAGATTAGGGGTAAATAAGTGTAGGTAGGTTGCGGCAACATTGGGGGCGGCAGATTAGGGGTTAATAAATATAATGTAAGTGTCGCAATGTTGGGGGCATCAGATTAGGGGGTTAATAAATATAATGTAGGTGGCGGCGATGTCCGGAGCGACAGATTAGGGGTTAATAAGTATAATGTAGGTATCGGCGCTGTCGAGGGTGGCAGATTAGGGGTTAATAAGTGTAAGATTAGGGGTGTTTAGACTCGGGTTCATGTTAGTGTGTTAGGTGTAAACATAACTTTAGTTTCCCCATAGGAATCAATGGGGCTGCGTTACTGAGATTTACGCTGCTTTTTTGCAGGTGTTAGACTTTTTCTCAGCCGGCTCTCCCCATTGATGTTTATGGGGAAATCGTGCACGAGCACGTACAACCAGCACACTGCTGACTTAAGCAGCTCTGGTATTGGAGTGCGGTATGGAGCTCAATTTTGCTCTACGCTCACTTTTTGTCTTTTAACGCCGGGTTTGTAAAAACCCGTAATACCAGCACTGTAGGTAAGTGAGCGGTGAGAAAAAACTGCACGGTAGCACCGCACAGCTCATAACACAAAACTCGTAATCTGGCCGATTGTTTGTACACTTTAGGCCAGATTACAAGTGAAACGCTATTTAACGATCCCGCTCAAGCATTAACTGCGCTAGACTTGTATTACAGGTTGAAAGTAAACTGTTTTCACTCGTGCGCTAACCAGACTAGCGTAAAAAGCCGAACTTAGAATATTGCACGAGCGATAACTTATACCCCCATAGAAGTCAATGGAGCAAAAAAAAGTGGAAAAAAACCTAACACCCAACTTATGCGCAAACCCGATCACATATATATAATGGTATTTTGGTAAAATATATATATCATCTTTATATAGATGATTATATTTAGGTATAGATATATATATATATATATATATATAGAAATATCTTTTCAAAAATACTTAGAACTTATCACGCTATGTGCAGAACATTGGGAATGTAAATAATGTAAATAAATAGACTAGTGACATGAGCTCCTGTCACAACATCACTTATCCAAGAAGTGTCATTGTCTCAGTCCATCTGCAGCGAGTCTGTATTACATTGCAATGACATACAGCAACATTTCAGCACACCATGTTGAAAGTCATGTTTAGCTGACAATGTGAAAATAAATAAACAACAATCATTCCTTGTAGTTCTGTGTATTGGAGTAATGTTAAAATCAAAATTTTATCACCGAAAACATGTTTATGGATAGTAATAAACAAATAAAAAAAAACCCACACAAAATAATGTAATGTGTAATTATTTGCCTGTACTTTCTGTAATTTGGATCAGAAAATTATTAGTTTTCCACTCCCCCAAAGAGGCTGGACTGCATATTTAAATATGATGCAGATGGGTCACACAGAAAAATTGCTTAGATTCGCAAAATATCTTATTTACATCTCATGAGCCCTTCCAGGGGTGTATTGACTGATTTAAAATCCCAAAACCCTGCAAATTTTGCACAGCTTGAAAGGACAGTCTAGTCAAAATTAAATTTTCATGTGATTTTAAACAACTTTTCAATTTATTTTTATCATCAATTTGCTTTGTTCTCTTAGTATTCTTTGTTGAAATTTAAACCTAGGTAAGCTCAAACCGCCTCTTATCTAATTTTGATAGTTTTTCACAGCTAGACAGTGCTACTTCATGTCAATATTGATAATATTGTGCTCACTCCTGTGGATTTATTTATGAGTCAGCTTTGTCTGCAGAGGCTTAGATACAAAGCAATCACAGAGGTAAAAAGTATATTAATATAACTGTGTTGGTTATGCAAAACTGGGGAATGGGTAATAAAGGGATTATCCATCTTTGTAAACAATAACAAGTCTGGAGTAGACTGTCCCTTTAAATTCTCATAAAACAAGTATTTTTATTTAGATCTTTTGAAATAACTTTTGTTGAAATATATTATGCACATATAAAATTAATTTCTCTAGAACTTAATTAAATAGGGACAATCTATTTGCTAACACTATTGACATCCGACTGAGGCTCCCATAGGAGCCTATGGAAGTGCGCTCTTGTGAGCACAATGCTTCCCTAGCAATGCGAGCTCGCATTCGCATTGCGATTTACTTGTAATACCAGCGCACATTATAGTACGCTGGTTTTACAAAGTGAAGTGCTAATATCGTTTGCAGGCAATCGATATTTAGAGCTCATAATCAGTATAAAAGAGCAGCTTCTACAAACGTAGATCTTTTCTTGCATGAAAAGATGATTAATGAAAAACTGCTTACATTTAAAATGGAATAGCAATATTATTCACATGCTTCCTACTAATGCTTATTGGCTGACAAATCCCACAGCCCTATTGGTGGAGAAGGACACATCTCTGCCAGCCTTACAAGAAAACATTAGTTTAATCAGGAAAACATTAATATATCTATCTATATTTTATATATATATATATATATATATATATATATATATATATATATATATATATATATATATATATATATGTAACAAACACTCGCCTTGCGCTCACACTACCCGTCTAATGCTTCCTCCTTCCTGGCTACGGCACACTGGAGCGTGGGAGACGTCACTCATAGACGTTCTGCGCAGGGGATCCAAGCTGCAGCGCTCACTTCATCCAAAGAGCGCTGAAAAAGTGTATAGGATACAAAGAAAAGTCCGGATCCTCAAATGCAGATAGAACATAAATCCTTTATTTGATAATGCAGGTAAAAGCATAGAGTATCGGCAGATACAGTTATTTAAACCAAGACTGACATTTTAACATAGACAGCTGGGCAATCTGCAGCAGACATGTTTCGTGCCTACAGGCACTTGTTCACTGCTCACAGGTGTCCCAGCTCATTATCCTTAAATAGGTATTTCTTAAAGGTATAGAGACTCAAATGAGTAAATGGTAATCTAATTATTGTCTATGTTAATAACTATTATAATATATACAAATCACAGATACATATATACATATGAAACTCACTAAGCTCAGATAAACACTTCAGTTCATACACTTAAAAATACTAATATGAACTATTGAAGATTAAATATGAATAAATACACATAAACTCTGTTCATAATCTTATAACCTAATGCATATAGTGAACAATCATAATATAGAGGGGCAATATACAAAGACATGTGTATTAAATAGAGTGTGGAAGTCTAAGGATTAGATTTATACTTTCCCCTGTTTGATATATAAATATACAAAATTCCTCTCTTATTTATGTTAAATATACAAATCTATGTCCCTTCTAAAATTTAATCCTTGCGGAATGATAGTATTGAGGGAAAAAATCCAGAATACTTCCCTAGTATTTAGCTTTGTTTCTCTGTCACCTCCCCTCTTCCATAGGGGTACATGGTCTATTGCTTGGACCATTAATAGGCTGGCATCAGAGTTGTGATGCTCTCGAAAATGCCTAGCTATTGGGGTGTCAGACTCAATATCATCTATTGACCTGGTATATATGTATGTGTGTGTGTGTATATATATATATATATATATATATATATATATATATATATATATATATATATATATATATATATATATATATATATATATATATATACATATATATATATATACACACACACACATACATATATACCATATATACACATACAGTATATATACATACACATTTTATTAAATACTCTCTTTATATGAAACAAAGAAAACAATGATTTCAGTATCTCTTTACAGAAGTTATGTGCCAAAACTATATTTAGTAAATCTCACCATATGAGGAAAGAAAAAAAAAGAGACAAAAAGTCTTTACAAAGTTGTTGTTTTGTTTTAAATAATTGTGAAGCTTCCTTCTTGGACCTTATGAAGGTGTTTCTGGAGTGCGCTCAGCAGGCTGTCTGCAGATCTTTCTTCAAGCACAAGGAAGGTGTGAGGAAACAAGCTGGCTCTACGAGCTGCTAAAGACTGGAACTGGCAGACAGCTATTGTTCACTGCAAACTGTACAGAGACTCTACAAGACAGAAGCTAGACTGGCTGAATGAGATTAGGCACTAGCCAGCTTCTCAGCTGTCCCTTTTATTAAATGAAAAGCCTTCTGTGCCTCACAGCCTCTTTAGCACAGGTGTCCAACCTTCCCATCATGGGCCCTATTGGACTTTTTAATTAGTGGGGTGGTAAAGCAAAACAATATATATTGAACTTTAAATGAGCAATTTAGCTTTAACATATTTTATGACAATTGTAATACTTTTTCAAGTAGAACAAACCTAAACTGACCCAGGCACAAGGGCTCCAAAGCTGCATCTGCAGCCACATAAATGGAGCCAAATGAATTGACTATGCATTTTATTTTTCAGCATTTAGAAATAAGGAAAACGCTATACACTTTTTTTTGCCACACTTTCACTAAGGAATTCAACGTTCTACTTCCTATTATTATCATGAACAGATGCCTCCAAGATCTACATGAGATAAAATAATTAAAAAAATAATAGAAAAATAAATACATACATAAATAAATAATTGTATACAGGGATAAGCAGATTGACACAGGATTAGTTTCCCTAGAGCTTTTAATCTTATAGCTGCTGGAGACAAACAATGGGAAGTAGCTTGAAGGTCTGTGGAACATAAATTGTGTCTTGGGAATTAATCTTGGATATGCTTTAAACCTTATGAGGTTAGATGGTCGGTTTCTCTGAAGGTGTACGTTTTGAAAACTGGAGTAAAGTCTGACTGAAGAAGAGAGTGCTAGAGGACAGGTGCAGGGTAAGAGACCTCCTGAACATTGGAGTGTTGGGTGGTGATCACAGAGACTGAAAGGCATAATACAGAGGTAGAGAAGGACGTGGCTAGGGATTCATATAAAAATAAGAACATATATATACTGGGATCTGGTGATGTGGAGGTTCCCCAGATGAGGGCTAACATTTTTAATTTGATTGAGGTGGCTAATGGAAACCAGCGTATGGGCTAGGACAAATGGGGAACTGAGTGAGATGGATGAGCCTGGCAGTCAGAAGTTACAGTAATCCATAAGTGATGTGATAACTGAGTGGACCAGTATTTGTGGTGTGTTTTGAGAAAGAAATCAGTGAAATGGATTAATTGTTTGACAATGTTCCATAAACAGAAGAATTTAATGAGAGCAGTTATGTAGAGGGTAAAAGAGAGTACAGGATCAAGTATTGCTCCAGGGTAGTGGGTATAGGATTTGGACCTTATAGTGGAGTGGTTGACCATTTTGGAGATTTCCGGTAGCTGTTCTGTGTATAGAAGTAAAAACAACAAATTTCAGTGTAGAATATATGGATTTTGATGGGAAACCATCACTGTTAGTGAAATAGTGGAGGAGATATGTATATTTTGGTGTACTTGGATTGAGTTGGTATTGGAACCTAAATAAGCTGATTTTTTTTACCAAGTAGGGTAGACTAAGAGGAGCAGGGGGCTAAGCACTGAGCCTTGGGGAAACCTGAAGGATAGCGGGAGGTGTGATAAGCCACACTTATGCACACCAATGAAGTTGACAATATTCATTATGCTAGGGTGGTCAAAAGTGTAGAAAACAGCAGAGAGGCTGAGTAGTGAGAATTGTCCTTTGTCTTTAGTAGAACGCAAGTTGTTTTAGTAAAGTGTTATGGTAAAAGTGGGGATACTTTTAGACAATTAAAGATAAAAAATTGAGTGGCAGTTAGAGAGAATCTGGGTTAATGGAAGGCTTTTTCAGGATGAGTGTGATGCATTGAATTGTGCCAGTGATTGAAGAGATGGGTAAAACCTTTATAATTACATTAATGAATTAATAACCTGAAATAACAAGCAATTTTATTAAATTATATCAAACTTTCTTATTAGTAACCAGAGGCAAAAATTACAGGGGTCTAAGAGGTCTCAATTGAGACTGGGCATACACCTTTTGCATAGCTTTCGCTACAGGAGGCCTGCATGGCCCCACTGATTGTCTTCCCCCTGCAAACCAGAGCTCCCAGTGTAAGGATAGCTTATAGATTTGCCTTTAAATATAGGGTGCCAGGGTTTCCAAGATGGTAATCACAACATGGCAGTACAGAAAGATCTGCCACCAAATTTGTACAGGAAGGTTGGTTCAAGTGTATATCTTCTGTCGCCGACTAACCAAGGGGGAAGGGTGACTCACAATCTCACAGCTCTTGCCCCTATATGGTTGCTTGCTCAGTTTCTGCTATTATCAAACAACCAGGAAGAGCACAATTAAATGGGGGGCCCTAGGCCCAATTAGGTCTCTATTTACGCCTCTGTCAGTAACTGAAATGTTAGTGAATAGGTCTGTTTCAGATTTCTCTAGTGAAACAACGAGAATCTTTCCAATCTCTGTTATGTTACACAGCTGAGAGTTGGCAACTTTTCTTCTGTTTGAGTTCTTTGTCTCTTAGTAAGAATGCCCATAGTAATCTGTCTTTCGGAAAGCATAAAAATTCCCAATGCAAGTGATCAGTGGAAACTCTTTCAAATGTTTTCTTGTAAAACAGGTGTGAGTATCATTATCACTAACTAATCTAGTGTAAACTAATATTGCTCATAATATTTTAATTATGTGTAGTAAAAAAAATAAAGAAAAAAATAATGCAATATACTTAAATTATATGTATTGTTTTTTTTCACTGCCCAGAGAGGCTGGAGTCCACTCTGCAGGATCTAGAACCTTGACCCTGCAACATTTTAAATAGTGATTGGTTTAACAGTACAGGAGCTTGTTTATACTGTATCTGCTGACCATAGCAAAGGAGATCAGATTAACAATACTCAAAAGGTTATTCAAGTAGTATATCCTTGGACTGTAAAATAATGGAGATTTTGATAACAGAATATTATTTTGTAGAATTATAATCAGTGAAAACAAAACCTTTGTTGTGCTATACAATGGCCATTGTATATTTATATACTGTAACTAAAGCAACTAAACAGTTAAAAACGTTGGAAGTAAATGTATTATTAATTGCATTCACTGGAACCTTGCATGCAGAATAATTATTGTAAGTGTCTATAATGGGCCAGATTACTAATGTAGAGCAAAATTCGAGCTTATGCGGGCGTGATATTTGCACTACACTTGTAATACCAGCGCACACAATTGTGCTCTGGTATTATAAGTGAGGCGCAATGCGAATGCGACCTGACATTCGCATTACGTGGAACTTTGCCCTCACAAATAGGCTCAAATGGGAGCCTCGTTCTCATGCCGATAGTCATGGCATAGAACCCCTAGTGCAGTGAAGGGGTAAATTGGAATAACACAGTCCCCATAGACCTCAATGTAAAGGCACTTTTCAGTGCCGTTTTTTTTTTTCTAACACCCCACATCCACAAACTTTAAGCTCTTAAAACTGCTTTGTTTAAGATGCTACATAAAATAAAATAAAGATGCCACATTTTTTTTTTATTTTATCAAGGTACCCTACACTTTATTTGGGGGCCAATTAGGGGACATTTTTTAAATTAACCAGAAGTCTGACCTTATGGTTAATTTTCGGAGTACTAATTGTCACTGCGTTGTATGTTTAAATTAAAAGAAGAGGCCTTGTTGACCACAATAGATATTAACGTGTTCCTAACTTTGAGTATCCTGCTTTACACTTATACACAGAGATATAAAATATTTATGCAGTCTGGGTGATTTTGTAGCCTGCCCCTGTCTTTAAGCTAAATCCCTGTCAGTAATGCACTGCAGGCCTGTGAGAGGCTGCCTGGATATACTGACTGTGCAGCCTGCATCAATACTGTGTGAACACTTTTTAGAGTTCCTCTGGACTTTGCTCAATCCCCAAAGTGATGGCTTCATTTCCTGCCCACTTAGATGCATCCTCTCAAGGTACAAAGTGAAGCTTTGTGAACAGAGGCTTGGCAGGAATCCATCGTATGAGACAGGGAAAGAACAGTCTTTCCATCCTGAATGTGCTGCTAACAAATATTCCAGTTGTTTTTCTTTATTGCTAAGATGGATACACACTGATTATTATACCACAGGGTGACAGAGAGGAGGGGAAAGAGATGAGAGAAAGGAAAGGGAGATATCTATAAACCATGAAAGAGAGAGAGAAAAAGAGAGAGAGAAAAAGAGAGAGAGAGAAAAAAGAGAGAGAGAAAAAAAGAGAGAGAAAAAGAGAGAAAGAAAAAGAGAGAAAGAGAGAGAAAGAGAGAAAGAGAAAGAGAGAGAGAGATTGGATGAAGGAATGGAGTCTGAGAAGAGGAAGGTTAAAGGTAAAATGTTGTATACATGTGCAGAATTACATGCATTGAAATCTCTTCTAGAACTGCAGCCTGTAGGAAACGATTTCTTATAAAATTATTGTAGATGTGTGCACCCCTAAAAACCCCAGCTAACTGCACTCAGGTTCTTATACAGAATCCTGCTAGATGAACCCGGAACACTTGACGTCTATAAGGCTAATCAGAAGTATAGCAGGATATGTTCATTCTCCGGCAGAAGATTATTATGTGTTCTGGAGATTACTGATATTGACATTTGGGAGGCAAATGACATTTTTACATGATAAATATCTATCACAGTACAACTAACCACTGAATCATTTCACAGTGACTCCCTGGGATGGAGAGGCTGGTGTAAGGTGACCAGATTTTGAAAATGACACTGTGGTTTATTGACAACACACAAACAAAAGGATAAATTGTTAGTGTAGTAAGGCAAACATTTATTAAATTATGTCACATTTTATTAAGTACTTTATAGTCTTACTGCTCCACTGCTAAATATTAAAGGGACAGGGTAATGTAAAATTGTCTCTCTTTAACGTGATTTTACCTGCTGGAGTGTATTAAAGTTTTTACTTATTGCTCCTTTATTTTTATTTTATCTTTTTAAATATCTGCTTTTACCTGCTGTATCCCTACCTATATTGAAAATTGCATTACTTAAAGGACCAGTAAATACAGTAGATTTGCATAATCAACAAATGCATGATAACAATAAAATGCAATAGCACTTAGGGCTCGATGATTGAAAACTCTCTGGGCTGGCGAGATTATTAATGAATGCTCGCCAGTCCTTCTATTTCCCTGTGTCAGGATCCTCCTAGCTGACAGCTTAATTTTCTTTGACATTATACTGTTTCTTTAAATTTCAATTATCTTTTCCAGCCAGCCTATAAATCTCCCAGTATCCTTTACTTCATTGCTTGGTATTGGATTTTTCCTCATCTAGCTACTGAACAACACGCAGTTGTTTACTAACCTTAAGCTATTTTGATCTTTTGTCTATTTTGGTTGCTGTCAAGTTCAAGTTCATTTTCCTCACTTGCCTGCATACCTCAACCAGGCTCCGCTATTAGCACTAAGCGTAGCAACTCTCCTACGTTGTTTTTCCGGATCTCCTTCTCAGCCAGCAGTACTAGGATTCCTCCGCGGTGACGTCACACGCCAACTTCACGGTACTCACCAGCTCCTCACTGCTTCTACCGCTCCGGATTTTTACACACAGGTCAGTCACTTGCTTTCCTGACTACCGAAGCAAACTTTGTAGTATACTCTAGCCTCACTGTTTTGATAAATTATCGCTGTACCACCAACGACTTGTGTATATAAACTAGTGACATTCCATTCTCTCTAGTCTGCCTTATGAAAAGTTGTTACTCGCAATACCGGTTTATAATTCATTTACTGCCATTATATTTTTTCCTTATTTTTTTCTTGCATATTAAGTTTCTCATATTGGTTGGCGGAATAGTTCCCTGCTGCACATCTTTCACACTGTGATACAAGATGCAGGAATAGAGTTCTATTTTCCAGTATTCCAATTACAATAAAGGCTATTTGTTAATGGGGTTTGCAAATCACCTCTTAGGTGATTTATTTGCTCATCCCACACATCCTAGCTACAAACCTTAAACTATAAAAATCTCAGCAGCTGAGATTCATATTATTTTTAACACTTATTTCTTTAGTGTTCTAGTTCGCCTGACAGAATACCAAGCCCTTTAACAAAATGAATCCAGCTGAGATGACTACACTTCTACAGACTCTAACTCAAAGAGTAGATTCCTTGACTGAAGGGTTAAATACACTTAGAGCTGAAAACACTGCACTCAAAGCTTACATTAAGGATTATATTGAGACAAAATTACATACTCCTGAACCACAAGTCAGTTTACCTGAAAAATTCTATGGTGATAGGGCACACTATAGGGACTTTAAGAATGCATGCTTACTTTTATTTACACTGAAAACCCAATCTTACCCCACTGACAGGATCAGAGTCTTAACAACCATATCTTTCCTAAGGGGGGAACCACGTAGTTGGGCAAACAGTTTTTTTGAATCTAATGACACCATATTAGACTCTTTGGAGAATTTTTTCTCTGCAATGGGACAATTATACGAAGACCCATTTAAGCAACAAACTGCAGAAACTGCCCTTAGGGCACTTAAACAAAAAAAAAGAATGGTGGAAGATTACATAGCAGACTTTAAGAGGTGGACAAAAGACTCTGAGTGGAACAACTTATCTTTAAGGAATCAGTTCCGCCTGGGTCTTTCAGACGCGGTTAAGGATGAATTGTCCCGAACTGATATGCCCCCCACTCTAGAGGGTTTGATAAATCTAAGTATCACAATAGATAGACGCTTACGAGAAAGACAACATGAACGATCATATCCTGATTCTTACACAAAGAAAACCACTAGTGTTACACCCTCTATCTCCTCTGCAAAGTCCCACTCTGAGCCAATGGATATTGGGTTCCTAAAAGCCCCTTTAACCGCACAAGAAAAGACTAGAAGGAGAGAAAATAATCTCTGTCTCTACTGTGCGTCAGATGAGCATACAGTAAAAGAATGCCCAGTTCTCCAAAAATCTAACAGGGGTAAGTCCCTATTATTTTCCTCTTGTTGCAATACATATGATAGTAGAAGTGCCTATTGTAAACTTTCACTTCTTTTCCAGTGGGATCTCCATCGTCTCCACGTCCCCGCAATTATTGACTCAGGAGCTACTGCCTGCTATATTGATAAAGAATATACACTTAAGAATAAAATTCCACTTATGCAGAAAAAGTCTCCTGTTTTATTAAGAGGAATTGATGGTAACCCTATCTCATCAGGTCCAGTAGCTTATCAAACTATTCCTCTCTTAGTTAGTTCCACAGATCATCATAGAGAATACCTTACATTTGATGTTATCTCCTCCCCTGTCTCTCCGGTTATACTTGGTTTAAATTGGTTAACCTTACATAATCCCACTATCTCCTGGGACACTCTCTCTGTAACCTTTGATTCAAAATTCTGTTCAACAACTTGTTTCCCTATCAGTATTATGCACACTTCCACCACTGACTTAGATTTCCAGTTACCTGATGAGTATAAGGATTTCGCTGATGTTTTCTCCAAAACTGAATCTGAAACTCTTCCACCTCACAGGAAATACGACTGCCCCATAGAGCTAGTCCCTGGAGCTCAGATTCCTTATGGCCACATTTTCCCTCTATCTAAACCTGAACTTACACACCTTAAAACTTATTTAGAGGATAATTTAAGGAAAGGTTACATACGGCCCTCTACCTCACCAGCTGGTGCCGGTATGTTTTTTGTAAAAAATAAAGACGGCAGTTTACGTCCCATAGTTGACTACCGACAGCTTAATAAGGTGACAGTAAAAAATCGCTACCCCTTACCTCTTATCCCAGAATTAATAGAGAGATTGGAAGGGGCTAAATTTTTTACAAAATTAGATCTAAGGGGAGCGTACAATCTCATCCGAGTAAGAAGTGGTGACGAGTGGCTGACGGCTTTTCGTACTCGCTACGGCCTGTACGAATATACCGTGATGCCGTTCGGGCTATGTAACGCCCCGGCCACTTTCCAACACCTAATAAATGACTTATTCAGAGATTTCCTTGACGTTTTCTTAGTCATTTATTTGGATGACATTCTGATTTACTCAAAAACCTTAACTCAGCACATTTCACATGTCAGACAGGTACTTTCTAGATTAAGAACTAACTACCTATACGCAAAACCTGAGAAATGCATATTTAATTCTAATAAAATAACCTTCTTAGGTTACGAAATAAGTCCTATGGGTATACGTATGGAGGAAGGTAAAATTCAGGCAATTATTGATTGGCCTGTCCCCAAATGCAGAAAAGAGGTTCAGAGTTTCCTCGGTTTCGCGAACTTTTATCGCAAATTTATTAAAAACTTCTCTAACATTGTTAAACCCTTAACAAATCTGACTAAACAAAATGTACCTTTCCATTGGGATCAGCTTACTCAAAAGGTTTTTGAAGATCTAAAAAACAGGTTCACAACAGCTCCTATCCTCAAATTTCCTAATCCTGAATTACCTTTTGTTCTCGAGGTAGACGCTTCTGATGTCGCCGTGGGAGCCGTGCTCTCTCAACGCCAAGGTTTAGATCAACCTCTCCATCCAGTGGCCTTCTATTCTCACGGTTTGTCCCCCCCTGAACAAAATTATCCTATTGGGGATAAAGAGCTTTTGGCCATCAAGATGGCACTTGAACACTGGCGACATCTCTTGGAGGGTACCAAGATACCAACTTTAATTTATACAGACCACCGTAATCTGCAATATCTCAAATCCACAAAGACTCTCTCGGCCAGACAGGTACGATGGAACCTTTTTTTTTCTAGATTCAATTATCAGATTGTTTATCGTCCCTCAAACAAAAATCATAAAGCAGATGCACTATCAAGGCTTCCAATGTATGTCCGTTCAAAGTCCTCGGTAGAAAGCATTATACCTCCTGAAAATTTCATCTCATTTGTTATTGACTCTGAATCTTACCTAAAGGGAGAACAACTAAATGATACAAATATACCTTTACATCTACTACAGAAAAGAAGTAACGGTCTCTACTATTTTCAGGACAAATTGTACATTCCACCCACTCTACGTCAGATGGTTCTTGAATCCTCACATGACTCTTTACTCGCAGGTCACCCTGGTGTTAGGAAAACCCAAGAACTTATAGGGAGGAATTACTGGTGGCCGGCTATGTCGCGAGATGTGAGGACCCATATACTCTCCTGTAGAAAATGTACCATATCAAAGAGGTCAAAACATTCTCCTTATGGTTTATTAATTCCTCTTCCTACACCCAGTAGGCCTTGGCTAGATATCGCCGTCGATTTTATCGTTGACTTACCTAAATCAATGAATAACACAACCATCCTGGTTATTGTTGACCTATTTAGCAAAATGTGTCATTTCGTTCCATATCACAAACTTCCTACAGCATCTGAAACCATCCAACTTCTCATCTCTAACGTCTTTAAATATCACGGAATACCTGATAGCATCACCAGTGACAGAGGAACTCAATTTTCTAGTAAATTGTGGTCTGAGTTTTGTAAAACCTTTGGAATAAATAAAAGATTAAGCACCGCATATCATCCCCAGTCAAATGGCCAAACAGAAAGATCAAACCAGTGGCTAGAACAATTCCTCAGAACATATTGCTCATCTCAACCTCAAAATTGGTCCACTCATCTATCCTACGCTGAGTTCTGTTTTAACAATACCATTCACTCCACTACAAAAGAAACCCCCTTTTTCGTGAATTATGGGTTCCATCCAAGGTTTCAAATTCTACCTAATCTTCAGACTCCCTCATTGTCTGTTTCAGAACTAGCTGATATGATTTCTTCTAATTTCACTACCATAAAGGCCAGTATCGATGAGGCCAAAAGAACTCAAAAGTATTATTATGATAGGAAAAGGACTCCGTCACCGGTCTATTCTGTAGGTGACTTGGTGTGGTTATCCACTAAGAACCTCAACATGAACACCCCTTCTAAAAAACTCTCGCCTCTGTTCATAGGGCCTTATCCTATATCTCACATCGTTAACCGGAATGCTGTTCCTTAGCCCCGGGGTTGCTCCTTGAAGAGGGGGTCCTGTCAGGATCCTCCTAGCTGACAGCTTAATTTTCTTTGACATTATACTGTTTCTTTAAATTTCAATTATCTTTTCCAGCCAGCCTATAAATCTCCCAGTATCCTTTACTTCATTGCTTGGTATTGGATTTTTCCTCATCTAGCTACTGAACAACACGCAGTTGTTTACTAACCTTAAGCTATTTTGATCTTTTGTCTATTTTGGTTGCTGTCAAGTTCAAGTTCATTTTCCTCACTTGCCTGCATACCTCAACCAGGCTCCGCTATTAGCACTAAGCGTAGCAACTCTCCTACGTTGTTTTTCCGGATCTCCTTCTCAGCCAGCAGTACTAGGATTCCTCCGCGGTGACGTCACACGCCAACTTCACGGTACTCACCAGCTCCTCACTGCTTCTACCGCTCCGGATTTTTACACACAGGTCAGTCACTTGCTTTCCTGACTACCGAAGCAAACTTTGTAGTATACTCTAGCCTCACTGTTTTGATAAATTATCGCTGTACCACCAACGACTTGTGTATATAAACTAGTGACATTCCATTCTCTCTAGTCTGCCTTATGAAAAGTTGTTACTCGCAATACCGGTTTATAATTCATTTACTGCCATTATATTTTTTCCTTATTTTTTTCTTGCATATTAAGTTTCTCATATTGGTTGGCGGAATAGTTCCCTGCTGCACATCTTTCACACTGTGATACAAGATGCAGGAATAGAGTTCTATTTTCCAGTATTCCAATTACAATAAAGGCTATTTGTTAATGGGGTTTGCAAATCACCTCTTAGGTGATTTATTTGCTCATCCCACACATCCTAGCTACAAACCTTAAACTATAAAAATCTCAGCAGCTGAGATTCATATTATTTTTAACACTTATTTCTTTAGTGTTCTAGTTCGCCTGACACCCTGGTAGGATGATCTAAATCCATTTTTTACCCTGAAAACAAGGGTTTCTCACTAAGGGGCGTATACTGCATTTTCATATGAAATGTGCACAACAAAATTCGTATTCTAAACGCCATTCAAAACAAATATTTGAACCATTCACACAAAAACAAGCAGGGAAAAATTGTATTGTTAAGGTGCATCAAAAATCGTAACAAAATTCTTCACCAAAAATCGTATGTTAACAAAAAAGTAAAATTAGTATGTAATTTACACAGGAATAAATCAAATTAAATATGCACAGCGTAAATCGTAATTGTAGTACACTGGATGTGCAAAAATCACACAGAAATTTGAATTTATAAATACAAAATGCACAGCATAATTGTTGTTTTTTCGTAAAATGGGCGTTCCATGGGCGTTCCATGGGCGTATATGACAATGTCTCACAAAAACATAGTATATTACCTAAAGCTAATGTTTCAATAAAAATAAAAATAAAAGGAACAAAGTATAAGCTAATGATTGGTATATAGTACTAAAAAAGGATATGTATATGTATATATGTATGTATACTTAATGATGATGAATTCACTAGTATTGGAGGGTTCAAGTTGAGGAATTAGTCTGCAAGAGGTTAATTTCTGTGTGTGATTATCTGGTGATGTAATTCATCTGTTGGCAAATCAGTAAAGAGTTTAGCCTTTATAAGGAAAGATGGTGGATAATGGAGTTAAGGCTTCTGATGACGGCGTAAGCCGAAACGCGTCAAGCTCATACTACACACTTGCAAGTGTATTGTTTTATCTCTCCATGCTGTTGAAGTGACCAATAAAGTGTCTCTGGACTTTTTAAGCATATCCCGTAGCACCGCTTCTTTTGTTCTTTAAGAATGTCTCACTAATCCCAGCGTAATTCTATAAACATTTTTCGCACTGCAGATATCACAGTTTTTTCTCGCCAACTAAAAGGTGGCGAGCTTTTCTCAAAACAATAGGAACACTTATAACCCCAATAGAAAAAAAAGTGCATACTAAAATATAGGCGAATGTAAGATGCTATAAGCAGAAAGCAGCGTAATGTTAGTTATATTGGCTGCAGGATTTTAATTTTAAAGTGCTCCCCCTGCTCCCTGATAACTTCGCACTAAGGAGCAAAGTTTCCCTAACCAGCGAGCTCAAATACTTTCAATAGGAGCCATCTCGCAACTCGCATGGACTGCCCCTTTTCTACAATCATTTCACCGTGGGCAGCCCTGTGAGTATCAGCGAGAAAAAGAAGGTTTGAGCTGGCGAATAATAATATATCATCGAGCCCTAAGTCTAAACTTCAAATGAGAAGTAGATTTTTTTCTGACAAATTTTAAAGTAATGTCTATTTTCACTCCCCCTGTATCATGTGACAGCCATTAGCCAATCACTAATGCGTATACATATATTCTGTGAATTCTTAAACATGCTCGGTAGGAGCTAAGGACTCAAAAAGTGTAAATATAAAAAGACTGTGCCTGTGCACATTTTGTTAATCAAAGTAATTTGGAAAGTTGTTTAAAATTGCTTGCTCTATCTGAATCACGAAAGTTTACTTTTGACTTGAGTGTCCCTTTAAAGGGGCACTAAACACTTTGAGATGGTAATATAAAATGATAAATCGTATATCTAAAAAAATCTCTGCAATATACGTTCATCATTTAGGTTGTGAGGGGCTCATTTTTTTTTTCTCTGTGTGTTAATTATTTTGTTTTTACATATGAGTATTTTTTCCTTTGTTTATCCTTAAAAAAAAACAGCCACCATGTTTCACTTGACCAAAACTTTATTACTTACAAACATAGACCTGGTGCCTCAAGTTAGTTTATAAGGCAAAAGTTATCAGCACAGGGTGATGGAAAACAATGTCCTGTCCTGTCTCAAGATAGAAACTGAGGTCAATTGGAGTTGAAAACACTAGGATATCTTAATACATGTTTCTCACTTATATGTTAGAGGGTGACCAAAGATGACAGACATGTTATGTTTGGTATCAAAATAATGCTCATGATGTCACAATGATACTGTATTTACATAACTAAAAATGCTAAATTATTCAATAACTTCAGCCAGGGCTGCAGGGCTTTTTATTGCCTGCCATGAAAGGTGTTTGCCAACTTCCTTGCCCATTCTGGAAGGGGCCTGGTTACAAACCTGACCTCAAGAAAAAAAATGTATTTAACTGTGATTTCAGCAACATAATTGTACAATTCTACACTACAGGGGAGCCTACATGCAGCAGCATGTTTGACAATATTTTTTCCATCTCGCTGGAACATAGGCTAAACTGGTAAAGTTATAGGTTCCGTTATATTTTCTCCATTTTATTTTAAAAACTGTTGTTTTGTGTAATTGTGTTTGTTAACTCCACTTTTTTTTTATATAAGTTCAAATTTAAATTCCAGTTTACTGAAAGATTCCAAATAAAAACTCAATATCAGCTTTAAAAAAGCTTCAACTGGTTTCAGCCAATGCACTGCCTTTTTCAAGAGCAATTAAAATCACACCAAACACGCTGGTGAGGTATTGACATTTTCAGTGTAGGTGGCGATACATACCACAGGCAAAATAGGCTATTTTAAATTCCAAAATAAAGGAGTTATTTCTATTCAATTTCATACACTCCAGCAGGTAAAATGCATTATAGGGAACAAATTACAGGGGAGAACATTTTACAGTACACTGTTCCTTTAACAACATTCTTGTTTGTTTCTATTCATTAAGGGGACTGTGAATGTTTGTAGGATATATTTTTACATATAACAGTACTAAATGTCGACATTCTAAATGCTATGAGGTTATCCAGAATCAGGGCCGGATTAACGTAGGGGCGGGAGTGAGCTGCCGCTCCAGGCCCACACCCCTAGAAAGGCCCCTGGCCGTGCTGGCCAATGATGCACTTAATTGCACAGTGTGCGAAAATTTTAGGTGACTGAGTTCCAACTTCACCCAACTAGATGTCTGAAACTTTAGTGGGCTACTGCGCTATAGCCATTTGAGTTTGTGGGAGTTCAGTTGCGGGCATGGCGTGTATGAGGGGAGATCGTCAGGTTAGAGGAGTGAGTGTTAAGCTGCCTTGAGCTTGGACGAGGTGAACCTGGACTTCCTTGACACAGGGGAGTGTAGTGGAGCAGCAGCAGGCTGCAGCCAGCAGAGACAATGAGGGCTGGAGGATGACTAGTTTTGTTGGGATAGTTAGGACGAGTAGGAGCAGCACAGCAAGATAACTGATGAGTGAGGTAAGTGTGGTATTAGATAAGGCATACGTGTAATTTTAAAATCGGTCAGTGCTTAATGACTAAGAACATAGTCATGAAATTTTAATAATTCATATGCATAAGTAATTTTAGTGAGAATAAGAGGGCGCTAAAACAGCTTATAGGAGAACACTAGGGAATTGTCAGTATAAAAACATGTAAATACCGGGCCTAGTGTAAAAAAGCGTATATTTCAGAATCAATTCACACAATCAGTATATTCATACTCAGTATGTTCGCACAAGTAGTTCTGATAGATATCACAATAACATCACAGTAATAAATAAATGGTACATTTATTGAGAACAAATGTCTATAATCAACCTTAAATAGAAATCAAATCTTAAAAATAAATTTTAAAAGGAATATTAAAGGGACACTGAACCCAAAATTTTTCTTTCATGATTCAGATAGAGCATGCAAATTTAAGCAACTTTCTAATTTACTCCTATTATCAATTTTTCTTTGTTCTCTTGCTTTCTTTATTTGAAAAAGAAGGCATCTAAGCTATTTTTTTGGTTCAGACCATGGAAAGCACTTGTTTATTGGTGGATGAATTTATCCACCAATCAGCAAGAACAACAGAGTGTGTTCACCAAAAATGGACCGGCATCTAAACTTACATTCTTGCATTTCGTATAAAGATACCAAGAGAATGAAGAAAATTTGATAATAGGAGTAAATTAGAAATTTGCTTAAAATTGCATGCTCTATCTGAATCACGAAAGAAAAAATTGGGTTCAGTGTCCCTTTAAAGTAACATTCACTTTAAAAATCTTAGAACTTCTAAAATCTATGTATAGATAATATAAAATAAGTTATAATTCATTGATAACGCTCCTTTGGTGACAGTCCAAACATCAAAAATTTGTCCAAGTTTATAAACAGTTTCAAAAGGAATAGTTATCCCATAAGTATGCGCTTCTTTGTTAGCTAACCGAAATGGACCTAGTAAACCAAAAATAAGTATCAGTTGTGCCTTTTATAATACAAGTCTTACCGGATCTCCTTCTGGTTCTCTGATCACAAACTCTGCTGACCTGTTATTCAGAGGATCTTACCTCTGATCCTTTCAGTGGCTTCGTTTGGCCCCTTCTGCATCCAGAGATGCCAAACTAGCTTCTGTATCTCTGTCTGGTAACGGCTTTTTGTTCTGACATCACAGATACGTGACAGAAAGGTCCCGCTCCTTCTTTTAAACTCCTACTCTCCATTTCATTGGTATAGAGATCCTTAAAGTGACATCTTTTCTGTGGTCTCTTGTATACTTATCCTCTTGTTCAATTTACTCGACTTTTGGAACTCACTTGTTAAGTATGTTCTTATTTTTTAATGTCACCATAACACTTTAACTTTAACATATTAAAATTTATATTATTCACTCTAAATTTTATAAGGTTTATATTAAAATAATTTTTATACCAAAAAATGGGTTATATCCAATTCTGAATTCAGACCCTTAGGATATAAGGTATCAAAATTATAAATAAACTCCGACTCCCTTTTTAATAATTTCTGCTCATAATTTCCCCTTGCCAATCCTGTCTAACTTTACATATACCCCAATATTTCAAATCTTTAATATTCTTATTATGAACCTCTGTGAAATGTTTATATAGGTGCGTGTTGGTAAGACCTCTTTCTATACTACATAGATGCTCTCTAATTCTATCCCTTAGCATTCTCGACGTCTCGCCTATATAAATTAAATTGCATGAACATTTCAGCATGTAGACAACACCCTTATTACTACATCTTATGGTGTCAGTAATTTATAAATTAATATAGGGATGATCATTGGATAATGAAAAAGATATTAAATAAACACTGGCACTTGATTAAAAAAAAGACCCCATAATAGGTGATAAGATATCTCCATACCCAAGCGAATTTAAAAGAGTAAAACCCCCAATAAATAGGGACATAGACCTAAGAGGTTTGAATATAAAAGGTTTCTTCCCATGCTTGACATGTTGAGCATGTAGGTATAGCAACAAAATACATAACATTAAGGTTTCAAATTTAGACAGAGATTTTGAAATTACTGACACTATTAGATGTAGTAATAAGGGTGTTGTCTACATGCTGAAATGTTCATGCAATTTAATATATATAGGCGAGACGTCGAGAATGCTAAGGGATAGAATCAGAGAGCATCTTTGTAGTATAGAAAGAGGTCTTACCAACACGCACCTACATAAACATTTCACAGAGGTTCATAATAAGAATATTAAAGATTTGAAATATTGGGGTCTATGTAAAGTAAGACTGGATTGGTGAGGGGGAAATTATGAGCAGAAATTATTAAAAAGGGAGGTGGAGTTCATTTATAATTTTGATACCTTATATCCTAAGGGTCTGAATTCGGAATTGGATATAACCCCTTTCTTGGTATAAAAATTATTTTAATATAAACCTTATAAAATTTAGAGTGAATAATATAAATTTTAATATATATATATATATATATATATATATATATATATATATATATATATATATATATATATATATATATATACACACATACTTGAATCATTTTTTTTTTTAGTGTGCTAAGGTTTTTTATGAACCTGATTTTTAATTAGGGGATAAGATAAACTCCCAATTTTTATGAGACATTTATTTTTTATCTATTCTAGAAATATAAGATCTTTTATATGACTTTTTTTTATATATGATTCTTTTTGAATATCCATTTTTTATAGATCTGAGGTAATAATGAATTTTCTTTTTAAATATTTTTAAAGAAATATTAAACATAGATATATTCTTTGTGTAAAATATTAATATTCATTAGATAAACTGTACTAATGGTACCATATGTAAGTTACAAAATTGTAACAAAGGTATCAACGATCATATTATCTTATCGAATGGATTACTTGTATACTTTCAACAAATTAATAAGTATGTAAATTATAAGATCGAGGTTGAAATTTTGTTGCATTTTATAATGTGATTTATAACCAGAGTGTTCTCTAAATAATACCTTCTAAACGACCATTGTAATGTTCATGATGATAATAATTATGTTTTTTTGAGATTATCATAATTACGGCATTAAGGAATTTGGTGGCAGAATTACCCAAACAAAAGTGTTATGGTGACATTAAAAAATAAGAACATACTTAACAAGTGAGTTCCAAAAGTCGAGTAAATTGATCAAGAGGATAAGTATACAAGGAATAAGAGACCACAGACAAGATGTCACTTTAAGGATCTCTAGATCAATGAAATGGAGAGTAGGAGTTTAAAAGAAGGAGCGGGAGTAAGTTCCACACAGCATCTTGAAAAAGCCCGGTGAGACGGATGAAACGCGTAGAAGCTGTGAAAGACTGAAATAACTGAGACCCAGATTTTGACTAAAACCATACCCATAGGATCCGTGTCTGTATTCATTACTTTGAGAGACCAGCGTACTGATGTACTAAAGTGTGGTACTCAAAAAGATTATATGACAGACAGTGGTGAAGGGTATTTTCCAAATACTTGCACAAGTAATTAGGAAGGATCCAAGAGACCTTTCTGTCATGTATCTGTTACGTCAGAACAAAAAGCTGTTACCAGACGGAGATACAGAAGCTAGTTTGGCATCTCTGGATGCAGAAGGGGCCAAACAAAGCCACTGAAAGGATCGGAGGTAAGATCCTCTGAATAACAGGTCAGCAGAGTTTGTGATCAGAGAACCGGGAGGAGATCCGGTGAGACTTGTGTTATAAAAGGCACAACTGATACTTATTTTTGGTATACCAGGTCCTAACGAAGAAGGGCATACTTATGGGATAAATATTCCTTGTGGAACTATTTTTAAACTTAGATGATTTTTTGATGTTTGGACTGTCACCAAAGGAGTGTTATCAATGAATTATAACTTATTTTATATTATCTATACATAGATTTTAGAAGTTCTAAGATTTTTAAAGTGAATGTTACTTTAAGATTCTTTTTAAGATTTGATTTCTTTTTAAGGTTGATTAAAAACATTTGTTCTCAATAAATGTACCATTTATTTATTACTGTGATGTTATTGTGATATCTATCAGAACTACTTGTGTGAATATACTGATTGTGTGAATCGATTCTGAAATACAGTATAGGCTTTTTTACACTAGGCCCGGTATTTACAGTTTTTATACTGACAATTCCATGGCGTTCTCCTATAAGCTGTTTTAGCCCCCTCTTAATCTCACTAAAACTATTTATACTATTTCTTATGTAGGAAGGAGGTAAGTACCAAGAGTGGCAATATAGGATATTAGTGCTAACGTTTACCCCTTCTTATTAATATGCATAAGTAATAAAGGTTGCATACAGCAAAAGCACTTGAGTCTATGGGGCCTATTTATCAAAGGTCTTGCGGACCTAATCAAACAGTGCGGATCAGGTCCGCAAGACCTCGCTGAATGCGGAGAGCAATACCCTCTCCGTATTCAGCATTGTACCAGCAGCTCACAAGAGCTGCTGGTGCAATGCCGCCCCCTGCAGACTCGCGGCCAATGGGCCACCAGCAGGGAGGTGTCAATCAACCTGATCATACTCGATCGTGTTGAATTCCGGCGATTCCTGTCCGCCTGCTCAGAGCAGACGGACAGGGTTATGGAGCAGTGGTCTTTAGACCGCTGCTTCATAACTGCTGTTTCTGGCGAGTCTGAAGACTCGCCAGAGACACGGGCCCACAAGCTCCGTTCGGAGCTTGATAAATGGGCCCCTGTATATTGTTCTTCCAATGGCATATTTTAAAACAAGGAAGGAAGTCTAGATATTTTGTCATATTTGATAAAAAAAAATGTAAACATATTTTTATACTGAGCAATATACATATTTTCAGAAACTGTTGCTATGGTTTGCTGTGAGGCACTGAAACTTTGGAGGAGTGTGTGGCCTGATAATGATTGGCTTTTCGATGCAGGATAGACTATCTTGTATGACTATTTTGGGCATAAAAATATATCAATGCCCTGAACGATCTTTTGCCTTTATAAATTGATTTGTATTTTTGGAAAAAAGAAGTAATCAGTGTCCTTTGCACCTATTTTGCACCCTTTAAATAAATGTAGCTCATAAAAATGTGTAGTAGTAGTGTGGATTCTGAACTCCATTAATAGTTCAGTCTCTCTCTATCTCCCCCTCTGTCTCTCCCTCTCTCTGTGTGTCTTTCTCTCTCTCTCTCCTCTCTCTCTCTGTCTCTCTCTCTCTGTCTCTCTCTCTCCCTCCCTCCCTCTCTGTGTCTCTTTCTTTTTCTCTCCCTCTGTCTGTCTCTCCCTCCCTCTCTCTCTCCCTCTCTGTCTACCTCTCTCCCTCTGTCTGTCTGTCTCTCTCTCCCTTTCTCTCTCTCTCTCTCTCTCTCTCTCTCTCTCTCTCTCTCTCTCTCTCTCTCTCTCTCTCTCTCTCTCTCTCTCTCTCTCTCTCTCTCTCTCTCTCTCTCTCTCCCTCTCTGTCTCTCTCCCTCTCTCTGTGTGTCTTTCTCTCTCTCTCCCCCTCTATCTGTCTTTCTCTCTCTTTCTCTCCCCTCTATCTGTCTTTCTCTCTCTCTCCCCCTCTGTCTGTCTCTCGCTCTCTCCCCCCCTCTGTCTGTCTCTCGCTCTCTTTCTCCCTCTGTCTCTCTCTCTCCCTCTCCCTCTCTCTCCCTCTGTTTGTCTGTCTCTCCCCCTGTGTCTCTCTCTCTCCCTCTCTATTTATCTGTATCTCTCTCTCCCTCTTTCTTTCTCTGTGTCTCTGTCTCTCTCTCTCTTTCTATGTGTCTCTCTCTCTCCCTCTCTCTTTCTATGTGTCTCTCTCCCTCTCTCTTTCTATGTGTCTCTCTCCCTCTCTCTTTCTATGTGTCTCTCTCCATCTCTCTTTCTATGTGTCTCTCTCCCTCTATCTGTCTTTCTCTCTCTCCCCCTCTGTCTGTCTCTCCCCCTCTCTTTCTCTTGCTCTCTCTCTCCCCCTCTGTCTCTCTCCCCCTCCCCCTCTGTCTCTCTGTCTCTGTGTCTCTCTTTCTCTGTGTCTCTCTTTCTCTGTGTCTCTATCTCTGTGTGTCTCTATCTCTTTCTCTGTGTCTCTATCTCTGTGTATCTCCCTCTCTGTCTCTCTCTTCTTCTCTCTTTCTCTGTCTATCTCCCTCTCTGTGTCTCTCTCTCTCCTTCTCTCTTTCTCTATCTCTCTCTATCTCTGTGTGTCTCTATATCTCTCTCTATCTCTGTGTGTCTATCTCTCTCTATCTCTGTGTGTGTCTCTCTATCTCTCTTTATCTCTGTGTGTGTCTCTCTATCTCTCTCTATCTCTGTGTGTCTCTCTATCTCTCTCTATCTCTGTGTGTCTCTCTATATCTCTCTCTATCTCTGTGTGTCTCTCTATATCTCTCTCTATCTCTGTGTGTCTCTCTATCTCTCTCTCAATCTCTGTGTGTCTCTCTATCTCTCTCCCTCTCTCTGTCTCTCCCTCTCTCCGTGTCTCTCTGTCTCTCTCTCTGTCTCCCATTATGTCTCCCGGAAGGTCCAGGAGTCTCCCACATTGAAAAAGCTGCTCCCAGTGACACCTGCAAATGAAACACAATTTCCCGGAAATAGCGATGCCAGAGAAAATATGTGCCTGCACTTTTCATTTCTACCTCTAGGTGTCACTGTTACGTTATAGCCCTATGTAAACAGTTACTGCGTTCCTCTCTAGACTTTTTCCCCCCTTCCTGATCTCTACTCTACTCTAGTGCAGTGCGAGACATAGCAGCAGACCTGATATAATAGGGGAGATGTACAGACTCCCAATACCTCTATATTGTGCAGACTCCCAATACCTCTATATTGTGCAGATTCCCAATACCTCTATATTGTGCAGACTCCCAATACCTCTATATTGTGCAGACTCCCAATACCTCTATATTGTGCAGACTCCCATCCTATATAATAAAAGGCCAGGTATGTTTGTCAGATGCTGTCATGCGCAGTAGAGACTGCAGACAAAGATACCTGGCCTTGAGCAACAGTGGAGTGCGCACTGCGGAAGCTGCCTGCCGGGGGCATGGCCAGGCATGACGTGATGGGTGCGGGATGAGGGGGCATGGCCAGACGGGTGCGGGATGAGGGGGCATGGCCAGACAGGAGCACGCATAAAGGGGCAGGGCCAATGGGAGCAGCCGTGGTGGCAGCGGCATGGTCAAGTGAGAAAGAAAAACAGAGGGGAGAGAGGAGGGGGAGAGAGACCAAAAGAGAGGGGGAGAGACCAAAAGAGAGGAGGGAAAGAGCAATAGAGAGGGGGGAAAGAGAGAAAGCGAGCAAAAGAGAGGGGGGAGAGAGCCCAAAAGAGAGGGGGGAGAGAGCCCAAAAGAGAGGGGGGAGAGAGCGCAAAAGAGAGGGGGGAGAGAGTGCAAAAGAGAGGGGGGAGTAAGCGCAAAAGAGAGGGGGAGAGAGAGCAAAAGAGAGGGGGGAAAGAGAGCATGCAAAAGAGGGGGAGAGAGCAAAAGAGAGGGAGGGAGCAAAAGATGGTGAGAGAGAGAGAGAGAGCAAAAGAGGGGGGAGAGAGCATAAGAGGGAGAGAGAGAGAGATCAAAAGAGGGGAGAGAGAGAGCACAAGAGGGGGGTGAGAGAGCACAAGAGGGAGAGAGAGAGAGCAAAAGAGGGGGGAGAGAGAGAACAAAAGAGGAGGGAGAGAGAGAGAGAGCAAAAGAGGGGAGAGAGAGAGTGCAAAAGAGAGGGGGGAGAGAGAGGGAGCAAGGGTTGGAACCGCGGTACTTAAAAAAATTGGCCCGTGTACCCGGGCTTTAGGACTAGTACTCTATAATGTTATAACATTTTCAACTATTTCATAATCAGAGCACTGAGGAATTCTGAATTGGGGCTGGGGGGTACAATAGTGAGGTTGTACAGTGAGGTACTATAGGGAGGTGGTACTATAGTGAGGTGGTACAGTGAGGTACTATAGTGAGGTGGTACAGTGAGGTACAATAGTGAGGTGGTACAGTAAGGTACTATAGTGAGGTGGTACAGTGAGGTACTATAGTGAGGTGGTACAGTGGGGTACTATAGTGAGGTGGTACAGTGAGGTACTATACAGAGGTGGTACAGTAAGGTACTATACAGAGGTGGTACAGTGAGGTACTATATAGAGGTGGTACAGTGAGGTACTATACAGAGGTAGTACAGTGAGGTACTATAGCAAGGTTGGCATGCAGTGAGGTAGTATAGTGAGGGGCTCGGGGGGGGGGGCACCTCCCTGAAATGAGTTTTTGCAGGTTGGGATGTCTGTGTTTTTATTGCATGTATGTGTGTATTACTGTCTTTCTGCTCTGCCTGCTGCCATATGAGTTGTCCATCCTTCTCATGGTTATAGAAGGCCTCGGCTTACTGCCAGCTAAAAGAACCCTTCAAAAACTTTTCTTTATGTAAGTGAATATATATATATATATATATATATATATATATATATATATATATATAATTCTTTATACCAATAATCTAAGTGTTTAACTGCGTATTACAAAATCAATGTTAAATTAAATTCTGCAAATAGCCCACTGAAATCTTCAGCTCCAGGCCCGTCAAGCCCTTAATCTGGCACTGTCCAGAATCTATCTGCCATACAAGGCAGCTCCTGCTAACTTCACACACATGGAAATTGAAAGAACATCTCTGGCACGCGGCCAAGTGCCGCAGCCTCTCTCTCCCTCTCCAGCTTAATCGCTGATATAACATGAAGACCTTGATCGTCCCTCTTGACATGAATAATGATGTATCTCGTGTGATGTACAATGCAGCGTCAGATAGTGTGCCTGGGAGGGCCCTTTTAAATCTTTTTTTTCACCTGGCAATGTAAAATGCAATAATTCTGTTACAGACATATGGGTGGGGGTGACACTGGCTCGGTCCTCACTAGTTCAAATATTTAATTGAACAGGGACTTGTGCAAATGGAATCCTTTGTTCTCTGGCTATTGTTAAAAGAACAGTAGAGCAGAGCCAGCTGCTCATGTTTTTAAAATACGTCTGGTATCAATGAAAACTCTTAAAATGACTTTCAAGGCCTTAACCCTTTGTCTGCCCTGAGGGGCTTGCAGAATATTGCTTTCTACCAAAGAGCGTTAAGTAAAATCAGAGTTAGCTTCCTCATTTAAGACTCCAGATGACAGGAATAACAATGCAGCACAAGTTCAGTAGGTTAGAAAAACACTATGAAAAAGAAGATATTATGGTATGATTAATTTCCTGTTTGTACATTATCATTCAGCTATAAAGTGGTTGCATGCTGTGCAGTGTTTTACATAATGTTTGCTCAATAGCAGCAGCAATGGACTTTTGGGAGAATCATATTAATGTGTCCTGCTTTTAAACTGTTTTATATATTTTCTACATAATTAGCTACTATGAGAGAACCAGAAGAGTTAATACTGTTATGCTGTTTTGTTGCACTTTACTACTATTCGGCTAAATTACAAGTTTTGCGGTACGGCTATACCGCTGAATAATTGTCCTTTGCGCGCGGAATTGCAGGTGTTCCGTATTACAAGTCGCTAGCCTTTTAGCCTGTAGCGCAACTCTCCATTCCGCACTGAAAAATAGGCTTTTGTGCGCGGAATCGCAGGTCTCCCGTATTACAAGGCGATACAGCTATAACACTAGCCTTTTAGCCTGTACTGCAACTCTCCATTCCACACTTAAAAAATGTTTTTTGAGTGTGGTATTTTCAGGTCTCCCGTATTACAAGTTGTTTGGTTAGGCTATTACTCTAGTGTCATAGCTTACCGCAACAATCCTTTCCACAATCAAATACCAGTAGTTATGGATTTTGCGAAACAAAAATGTTTCACAAAACTCATAACAAAAATGTTACAAAGTACACTAACACCCATAAACTACACTATTAACCCCTAAACCGCCATCTGCATCGCAAATACTTTATTAAACTTATTATAAACCCCTAATCCTCCACCCAACCACATTGCCAACACTAAATAAACCTATTAACCCTTAAACCACCGGCCCCCCACATCACAAATACTAAAATAAACCTATTAACCCCTAAACCCACCAGCCCCCCACATCACGACACACTAAACTATTAACCCCTAAACCTAACACCCCCTAACTTTAAATTAAAGTTACAATATAACTATCTTAAAATATATAAAAACTTACCTGTGAAATAAAAAAAAACTAAGGTTAAACTATAAATAAATTTAACATAACTATTTTTAAAAAATAAAATAAACGAAAAATAAAAAAACTAAGTTACAAAATAAAAAATTCTAACAAACTAAAAAACCAATATTACAAAAAAACAAACACTAAAATTACGAAAAAAAACAAAAAACTATCGGCTAGATTTGGAGTTTTGTCGGTAACGACCCGAAAAGCTAACGCCGGCTTTTTTCTGGCCGCACCATAAAAATAACTCTGGTATTGAGAGTCCACATAAAGGCTGCGTTAGGCTCCAAAAAAGGAGCGTAGAGCATATTTAACGCAGCTTCAACTCTCGATACCAGAGTTGCTTATGCAAGCGGCCAGCCTCAAAAACGTGCTCGTGCACGATTCCCCCATAGGAAACAATGGGGCTGTTTGAGCTGAAAAAAAACCTAACACCTGCAAAAAAGCCGCGTTCAGCTCCTAACGCAGCCCCATTGTTTGCTATGCGGAAACACTTCCTACGTCTGCACCTAACACTCTAACATGTACCCCGAGTCTAAACACCCCTAATTTTACACTTATTAACCCCTAATCTGCCGCCCCCGCTATCGCTGACCCCTGCATATTATTATTAACCCCTAATCTGCCGCTCCGTAAACCGCCGCTACTTACATTAGTTACCTAGTTAAAATAATTACAAAATTACCTGTAAAATAAATCCTAACCTAAGTTAGAATTAAACCTAACACTATACTATCATTAAATTAATTAAATAAAATACCTACAATTACCTACAATTAAACCTAACACTACACTATCAATAAATAAATTAAATACAATTCCTACAAATAACTACAATGAAATAAACTAACTAAAGTACAAAAAATAAAAAAGAACTAAGTTACAAAAAATAAAAAAATATTTACAAACATAAGAAAAATATTACAACTATTTTAAACTAATTACACCTACTCTAAGCCCCCTAATAAAATAACAAAGACCCCCAAAATAAAAAATGCCCTACCCTATTCTAAATTACTAAAGTTCAAAGCTCTTTTACCTTACCAGCCCTGAACAGGGCCCTTTGCGGGGCATGCCCCAAGAAGTTCAGCTCTTTTGCCTGTAAAAAACTTATCCCTATGTACCCCTAATCTGCTGCCCTAACATCGCCGACCCCTATATTATATTTATTATCCCCTAATCTGCCCCCCACAACGTCGCCTCCACCTGCCTACACTTATTAACCCCTAATCTGCTGAGCGGACCTGAGCGCTACTATAATAAAGTTATTAACCCCTAATCCGCTTCACTAACCCTATAATAAATAGTATTAACCCCTAATCTGCCCTCCCTAATATCGCCGACACCTAACTTCAAACATTAACCCCTAATCTGCCGACTGGAGCTCACCGCTATTCTAATAAATGTATTAACCCCTAAAGCTAAGTCTAACCCTAACACTAACACCCCCCTAAGTTAAATATAATTTAAATCTAACAAAATTAATTATCTCTTATTAAATAAATTATTCCTATTTAAAGCTAAATACTTACCTGTAAAATAAATCCTAATATAGCTACAATATAAATTATAATTATATTATAGCTATTTTAGGATTAATATTTATTTTACAGGTAACTTTGTAATTATTTTAACCAGGTACAATAGCTATTAAATAGTTAAGAACTATTTAATAGCTAAAATAGTTAAAATAATTACAAATTTACCTGTAAAATAAGTCCTAACCTAAGTTATAATTAAACCTAACACTACACTATTAATAAATTAATTAAATAAAATACCTATAATTATCTACAATTAAACCTAACACTACACTATCAATAAATAAATTAAATACAATTCCTACAAATAAATACAATGAAATAAACTAACTAAAGTACAAAAAATAAAAAAGAACTAAGTTACAAAAAATAAAAAAATATTTACAAACATTAGAAATATATTACAACAATTTTAAACTAATTACACCTACTCTAAGCCCCCTAATAAAATAACAAAGCCCCCCAAAATAAAAAAATGCCCTACCCTATTCTAAATTACTAAAGTTCAAAGCTCTTTTACCTTACCTGCCCTGAACAGGGCCCTTTGCGGGGCATGCCCCAAGAAGTTCAGCTCTTTTGCCTGTAAAAAAAAACATACAATACCCCCCCCAACATTACAACCCACCACCCACATACCCCTAATCTAACCCAAACCCCCCTTAAATAAACCTAACACTAAGCCCCTGAAGATCTCCCTACCTTGAGTCGTCTTCACCCAGCCGAGCCAAATTCTTCATCCAAGCGGAGCAAGAAGAGGTCCTCCATCCGGTAGAAGTCTTCATCCAAGCGGGGCAGAAGAGGTCTTCCATCCGATTGAAGTCTTCATCCAAGAGGCATCTTCTATCGTCATCCATCCGTAGCGGAGCAGCAGCATCCTGAAGACCTCCGACGCGGAACATCCATCCTGGCCGACGACTGAACGACGAATGACGGTTCCTTTAAATGACGTCATCCAAGATGGCATCCCTCGAATTCCGATTGGCTGATAGGATTCTATCAGCCAATCGGAATTAAGGTAGGAATATTCTGATTGGCTGATGGAATCAGCCAATCAGAATCAAGTTCAATCTGATTGGCTGATCCAATCAGCCAATCAGATTGAGCTCGCATTCTATTGGCTGTTCCGATCAGCCAATAGAATGCGAGCTCAATCTGATTGGCTGATTCAATCAGCCAATCAGATTTTTCCTACCTTAATTCCGATTGGCTGATAGAATCCTATCAGCCAATCGGAATTCGAGGGACGCCATCTTGGATGACGTCATTTAAAGGAACCGTCATTCGTCGTTCAGTCGTCGGCCAGGATGGATCTTCCGCGTCTGAGGTCTTCAGGATGCTGCCGCTCCGCTCCGGATGGATGACGATGGAAGATGCCTCTTGGATGAAGACTTCAATCGGATGGAAGACCTCTTCTGCCCCGCTTGGATGAAGACTTCTACCGGATGGAGGACCTCTTCTTGCTCCGCTTGGATGAAGAATTTGGCTCGGCTGGGTGAAGACGACTCAAGGTAGGGAGATCTTCAGGGGCTTAGTGTTAGGTTTATTTAAGGGGGGTTTGGGTTAGATTAGGGGTATGTGGGTGGTGGGTTGTAATGTTGGGGGGGGGGGGTATTGTATGTTTTTTTTTTACAGGCAAAAGAGCTGAACTTCTTGGGGCATGCCCCGCAAAGGGCCCTGTTCAGGGCTAGTAAGGTAAAAGAGCTTTGAACTTTAGTAATTTAGAATAGGGTAGGGCATTTTTTTATTTTGGGGGGCTTTGTTATTTTATTAGGGGGCTTAGAGTAGGTGTAATTAGTTTAAAATTGTTATAATTTTTTTTCTAATGTTTGTAAATATTTTTTTATTTTTTGTAACTTAGTTCTTTTTTATTTTTTGTACTTTAGTTAGTTTATTTCATTGTATTTATTTGTAGGAATTGTATTTCATTTATTTATTGATAGTGTAGTGTTAGGTTTAATTGTAGATAATTATAGGTATTTTATTTAATTAATTTATTAATAGTGTAGTGTTAGGTTTAATTAACCTTAATTAAAAGTTAGGATTTATTTTACAGGTAAATTTGTAATTATTTTAACTATTTTAGCTATTAAATAGTTCTTAACTATTTAATAGCTATTGTACCTGGTTAAAATAATTACAAAGTTACCTGTAAAATATATATTAATCCTAAAATAGCTATAATATAATTATAATTTATATTGTAGCTATATTAGGATTTATTTTACAGGCAAGTATTTAGCTTTAAATAGGAATAATTTATTTAATAAGAGTTAATTAATTTCGTTAGATTTAAATTATATTTAACTTAGGGGGGTGTTAGTGTTAGGGTTAGACTTAGCTTTAGGGGTTAATACATTTATTAGAATAGCGGTGAGCTCCGGTCGGCAGATTAGGGGTTAATAATTGAAGTTAGGTGTCGGCGATGTTAGGGAGGGCAGATTAGGGGTTAATACTATTTATTATAGGGTTAGTGAGGCGGATTAGGGGTTAATAATAATAGCGGTGCGGTCCGCTCGGCAGATTATGGGTTAATAAGTGTAGGCAGGTGGAGGCGACGTGGTGGGGGGCAGATTAGGGGTTAATAAATATAATATAGGGGTCGGCGGTGTTAGGGGCAGCAGATTAGGGGTACATAGGGATAATGTAAATAGCGGCGGTTTACGGAGCGGCAGATTAGGGGTTAAAAATAATATACAGGGGTCAGCGATAGCGGGGGCGGCAGAATAGGGGTTAATAAGTGTAAGGTTAGGGGTGTTTAGACTCGGGGTACATGTTAGGGTGTTAGGTGCAGACGTAGGAAGTGTTTCCCCATAGCAAACAATGGGGCTGCGTTAGGAGCTGAACGCGGCTTTTTTGCAGGTGTTAGGTTGTTTTTCAGCTCAAACAGCCCCATTGTTTCCCATGGGGGAATTGTGCACGAGCACGTTTTTGAGGCTGGCCGCGTCCGTAAGCAACTCTGGTATCGAGAGTTGAAGTTGCGTTAAATATGCTCTACGCTCCTTTTTTGGAGCCTAACGCAGCCATTCTGTGGACTCTCAATACCAGAGTTATTTTAAAGGTGCGGCCAGAAAAAAGCCAGCGTTAGATACGCGGGTCATTACCGACAAAACTCTAAATCTAGCCGTTAGATTGTTCCTTCTGCTCCTGTTTTTCACGTCTTCTATTTTTTTAGATAGTTCTTCCACTTTATTTTCCAGAGTAAGATATTTATCCTCTAAATCAGAAATTCTCTGCTCCGCTTCAAAAAGCCTACCATTAAAATGTTGAACTTCATAAAAGACAATGCTACAGTGGTTGCTTAGAATAGTGGACCTCCCATTTAGACTTGGCACCAAAGGTACAGCAAAGGTAATTTTTGATAGGGAATATATAATTTGTGCTATCCTTAGCGCACATACAGATAGGTCCAAGAGAATGTAGAATAGACTGCAGGCCACGCTAAGCTGAAGGCTCCTTAAATTCTTATTTCAGGAATAGCAGGTCTCCTAACGCACTCTAGGACCTGACATTGGGAAAGTGTAGCATGGCCTTTTACCTGACTTCGGGTCCTGACAAGTGGGTGGAAAACAATTGCAGAAAACAAGATGTTAAATTCTTTTAAATATGTTTAGTCTTGGCTGATATGTTATTCTATAACAGGACAACAGAAATGTGTTTACTGTCCAACTAACATTCCATTTTGGAAAATACTAATAAATAATTAAAATGACAACTGAATGAAACTTGCTTACTTACTGATAAGTCCACAAAATAAATAAATCTTTGATCACAACTTTTAATAATGAAAGGAACGTTTTCCAATTATTTGAGCTGATGATAATTTTCTACATGCAAAATCGCCCTTCTAATGGAAAAGAAAAAGAAAAAAAATGTATATCAAGTTTGGTTTGGATAATGTCCCATTTGTGTGCACAGAGAATAATCTAAATATGTGTTAAAAAAATCAAATACATTAAAATATTAAATACATTTTTTTATTTCTTCAGTGCAACTAATTGAGTTACTTTAATTTTTAATTTGTTCTAGGGAGCATGAAAGCTTTTAGAAAATGTGTTTAATGTCGCTCTGAATAAGATATGTCCTTTAAAAGAAACAGAATAAGTCCTTATGAGCTTTCATGTCATCCATTTACTAACTTATTCTCTGTTACGGAGATAAAGCTGATGATCAGTATTTATATTCTCAAGGGACACTGCTGGGCTATTGTTTTTCCTTCTGTGGCATCAGAAGTATTTTCTTATTTTAATCATTTACTGGTGCCAGTTAGCGAAAGATCTTCACACTAGGAGCTGCCATCTTGGAATATTAAAGTGAAGGTAAAGTTTTCACTATCTCTATACACTAATGCTTTATTCAGATTGTAAACTATCTAATCGCTAACTTATGGTTTGAAAAATATTTTATATTTATATATTAAAGATGTTTTTTATTTCCCTACCGTGCCAACACTTACTCCACCCTTTTGCCATTTCCTGATTTCTGTCCGTCTGATATATAGAGCGGTCCCACTTGCTCTATACGTGTCTCAAAAGCGTGTTCACGTTTAACCAACGAACAGCGCATGCGCATATGTTAGTCAACGTTAAACAATGCGCATGCGTTAATCCGATCATTTTTTTCCAAAGCGCAGGCGTCATCCGTCTCGGCAAAGAGCCCTATGTGATAATGATGGAACACTTGCAATAAGCATGCATGAAACGGGAGCACACCAGTCTTCGTAGCCCAAGTACTTATTGGGAACGCATGCGCAGATCATCGAATAGCACAATGACGTAAAATGACAGCCGCCTAACGGCCAGAATTTCAATTGGATGATGTCAAAACATGACCTGAAAGGAAAAAAAGAAACGGGCTGCATTTACGAATTGGCAAAAGGTAAATAAAAACGGTGAAAACTAACTTTCTAAATAAAATATTTTTTTTATAAATGAAAGTACCATTCATTTCTGTAGACCTTTCAACATGGATTATGTGGTAATAGCAAACTTTACCTTCACTTTAATATTCTCAATCTGAGAGAATCAGCGCACATTCACAGATCTGACGCATTTATCAGAAGCATTTTTGCATTGTGTCTATGTTATTACTGATAGTTTTTTTTTTTAATATATATTTCTTATGCAACTTTTAAACTGTGTAAAAAAAATGCAAAAACGTAGAGCTTCTGCTCTTTAATGTGTGAGCGTAACCAAAGGGCAAGGTACATCTGTCACAAAGCCGTCAACATTGTTAATTTTTCAGTATGCACTGATTCTGTCACAGGATGTGAGAACACATGTGCTCCAAGATGGTAACGCCCAGTATAAGAATGCGGAGCTTCACCAGGAAGCACCTGTAATTGGTTAGATAAAGGAGCAATATCATGGTGAGTAGTCATTATACTACTCTAGAGTACCCAGTAGTTTTATGTCCCTTTGAATATGATTATAGTTTGATATACAGCATGTTAACTCTGTAACAATGTGTAAGGTATGAGCGGTGCTATAGCATATACATTATATTATACACATGGATGATAAATACACTGCAGGCTATGTGCGTAACAATCTGTATACCACTAGATGAACTGTTTTATAATGTATGTAATCAAAGTGTGGTTATTGAAACTGGGAGTTGACTCCTCCACAGGTTGGTTCTTTTTTTTTTTTTATATAAAGCTGGATCAGGCAATGGTCATAATGCGTTTATGTCTCAGTTTCCAGGCATGTGTAAGAAATTGCACCTTCCTTTAGTCTCTAATGGTCATGAAAAAGGGTTTATTTTTTTAATAGATGTAAGTCCCCCTTGATTAATACTTCAAATGTAGCGCGTATGTAGCACCACAATGCATTTCCCTCCATAATGCTTATTTAAGTGAGATTTGGTTCTCCCCAGAAGGGTTCTTTTATCTGATGCTTCCAGTTCCTTAGCCTCAGCAGCTGCTGCTCACAGTCCCTCACATTAATCCTTTTAATATCTCTGATAGGATAAGTAATTGGTGGATTAGAGATAGGGAGAGGATCGAGGGGTAGAACTCAAAGGGACATTGTATTGTCATTTTATCTCTGCTTTAATATATCCCCAATAATGCATTTTACTTATTAGTGTGTAATAAATTGTCTCCAAATAACTAGTTTACGTCTATTTTGTCATTTGAAATAGCTATTTTTGCCTGTTGTATCCCTGTGTATACTGTTATGTAAACTCCCAATGAGAGGGCAGAGAGATACTAAAATGTTAATTTTCCAATGTTCTCTCTAAGGGCCTGAAGATCTAAAGCTCTCTGCTCTGGTGAGATTATCTAAGAGGTCTCATCAGTATTGTGAGGTCCCTAAAGAATTTTAGAACCACACAATTTAGCTTGAGAGATGGAGAGACACCTAAATTACAATATAATTCTAAATCCCCACCCAAAGATTTTGTGAGATTTCTTGCCATGCTTTTTTTGATCACAAGGCTTATGTTTTGGTCCTTGACTAAACAGTGAGAGATAAGATAAGAAGGACGTTGTATATTTCATATATAAAAATCAACCCTAAAGGGACAGTCTAGTCCAAAATAAACTTTCATGATTCAGATAGGGCATGTAATTTTAAACAACTTTCCAATTCCCTTTTATCACCAATTTTTCTTTGTTCTCTTGGTATTCTTAGTTGAAAGCTAAACCTATGAGGTTTATATGCAAATTTTTAGACCTCGAAGACTGCCTCTTATCTGAATGCATTTTGATAGTTTTCACCACTAGAGGGCATTAGTTCCTGTGTGTCGTATAGATAACATTGTGCTGATGCACGTGGAGTTACCTAGGAGTCAGCACTGATTGGCTAAAATGCAAGTCTGTCAAAAGAACTGAAATAAGTGCGCAGTTTACAAAGGCTTAGATAATCATAGAGGTTAAAAGTATATTAATATAACTGTGTTGGACATGCAATCCAACACAGTTATATTAATATACTGTGTGTGTTGTCCTGATCACCCAATGAGCATTAGAGTCTCAGCACTCATTTGAACACAAGAGGTTGCCTCTTATCTCAGTGCATTTTGACAGTTTCTCACAGTTAGACATTGCTAGTTTATGTGTGCCATATACATAACATTGTGCTCACTCCTGTGGAGTTATTTATAACTTCCCACTTATTGGCTAAAATGCAAGTCTGTCAAAAGAACTGAGATAAGGGGGCAGTCTGCAGAGGCATAGATACAAGGTAATCACAGAGGTAAAAAGTATATTAATATAACAATGTTGGTTATGCGAAACTGGGAAATAAAGGGGTTATCTATCTTATTAACCCCTTTAAGACCAGTGGCGTACCATGTATGTCACCAGTCATTAAGGGTTTTCTTGTTTATAATAGTGCGTATCTCCCTCCTACCTTCTGGTCACTGGAAAAAGATATTAATAATACAAACCCCATAGAAAGACAGGGTTTGTTACTGGTCTTTAAGGGGTTAAAATAGTAAAATCTCCCCTCCCCCTGGTTATCTGCTGGCTGTCCAGTATTGTTTTGGAGGACAGCTGGCAACCTTAGCAACAGGCACGATAAATAACTAGCCATTACAAGTGGCTGGTTATTGCTACCTCAAGCTCGAGGTAGCAATTAGCGCTCTGAAAATTAACCTGAGATCAGATCCCCCAATTGCCCCCAAAATACAGTGTCGTGTAGTATTATTAAATTAAAAAAAAGAGTAACATTTTTATTTTTTTAAATAATAACTGCATGAAGCAGTTATGAGGGGTTAAAGTGATCGGGTCTGGGGTTTTAGAAAAAATACGGCACTGAAAAGTGCCTTTACATTGCGGTCTATGGGGAACTGTGTGTTCTGTATAAATATATATGTATATGCTTATATACATATATTTGTGCATATATACATATATATATATATATATATATATATATATATATATATACAGTATATATGTGTGTGTTAATATGTGTATATACACATATAACAGTATGTATATATTCATACTGTACACATATATTTAAATTTGCTGCCCATCGCTGCATAAGCGTAAGCAATATTTTGAGCACCACACATAATCTGGCCCTAAATCTTCTAGTAGTTAGCTATGAAAGGTATTACCTGTAAGTTGCTTTTGTTATAGTCTTACAAAATGTTTTTTACTTTCTTTGAATATACTGGCTAACAGGGCACAGCCCTTTTCCGCCATCTCTGAGCTGTTTAAATAAAGGTGCACAGGGCATAAGCAGCATTCATTTTCAATAAAAGCATTTTTACTAATACAAAAATTATTTTATTCAAAATTAAAATACACTCATCCACATTTCAGTATTGCCCATTATATCCCTTTAATAGAGGAAGATGAGGTAAGAGTTAACTGGATTTCCGGGGGCTAATGTTTGAGTTATTATGTTTGGGAAAGTAGGGGTAATTTACAATGGAAGCTCATTGTAGTTAAAGGGACATTGTAGACTAGATTTTTCTTCTCATAAATGTTTTATAGATGATCCATTTATATAGCCCATCTGGGAGTGTTTTTGTAACAATGTATAGATTAGTTTTGCTTATTTTGTTAATGACATTTAGCTGATTTTCAGACTCCTAACTAAAGTATCAGATGTACACACACATTTACAGACTCCTGCTGGCTCTTGTTTGTGTAATCTGTCTTTTCATAAGCAGGAAAGAGGGAGGGGTCTGCTCTTCCTACTTTCCTAGCCCCTTTCACTAAGTGTCCCAGCCTAACCTCATCAACAGTGCTAAACTGGCTGCTTCTAAGTAAGTTTTTAGAAGGTTTTATAATGGATTCTAAGATCAGAATCTGTGCATATTATTGTTGTTTATAGTAGTGTTTATTACATTCTTACATGAAAATTGGTGTATACTGTCCCTTTAAAGTAAAAGTGACAGGGAATGGGTTAATGCTTCTGGGGACTTTGAGGGATGAAAGGATACCTATATTAACAGTGATTTTTTTGTGTGCAGCTGGAGTAAAACACTTCTGGACAACACATGTGGAGGGAGTATAAACTATGTTAAAAATGTTACTCTTTTTGAACATCTGCCATCTTTCAATAAAAGGTCCCAGTCTCACGCATAGCTCTTACATCAAATCAACAGCTTTCTTCAAGTACATGGTTTTTTATAGTCCATGATAAATAGAGAGACCTCAAGTAGTTCACTCTCTGACATATGGGCATTCATGAACAACCAAACTAGTCATGCTGACTATGCTATGAAATGCGTAATTACTCTATAAAAAACCACCACAAATACTGGTATCTGTAGTGTAAGTATCCATCTTTAGGAACTTGAAGTGTTGGAGTATATAAAGTCCCTCCTTTTTCTGTCTCTTATTCCATTCTATGACCCCATTCCTATATATGATCTCTCTTCTCTCTAAAAACCTGTAACGCTTGTGGGATACTCCTCTATCAGAACAAACTCGGCCAGTCGTCTTGTTATCCCGGCGTCGAGCCGGAATGATAGGGAATACCCCAGAGCAGAGAAAGTCAGTGAGATGAGGAAGGCAGGTTCAGCAACAGTGATCAATCCAGCAGTGTAAGGGTTAAGGCAGGTAGAGTAGTCAGACAGGCAGGCTCAGCAACAGTGATCAATCCAGCAGTGTAAGGGTTAAAGCAGGTAGAGTAGTCAGACAGGCAGGTGCAGCAACAGCAATTAATCTAGCAGTTTAAGGGTTAAGGCAGGTAGAGTAGTCAGGCAGGCAGGTTCAGTAATGATATTAGGCACAAGAAAGAGCGATCTGTCACACCCAGGAGCACACAAAGTAACAACTATACTTGGGCAGTGACAGATCGTTCTGCAAAGATTTAAATAGGCACAGATTCGCGCCACTGAGGTCCGACCGGCATCCGGAGTGTGCGGCGACGTCAGCACTGCACGCATCTGGAGCCGTCAATGCCCCGACAACGAGCAGGGAAGAAGACGCCGCGCCCCTAGCAGCGGCTAGAGCGGCGCGGCGTGACAAAACCTTTCTCTTTCTCACCAATCTTGTTCTGCTGTTGTTCTGTGTGACCTATTTCTCTCTTCTGACACCTCTATTACTGATCACAGCCCATGTGACTATGTTCCTCAGGTGTGCGTCATGCAGTGATTTGTCATTTGGGCCAGGAAAGAAGGAAATCACGTTTTTATGATTTTCATTCTCCTTTGTATTATCTTTAACTGCATTCTTTAGACATTCACAATGATTTTAAGTTGAAGGAGGTAATCCATTTAATGTCTTTTAAATCCTGAGAATGAACTTGCTAAGTTTGTTTTCAATTTCTTTGAGAACAAATCTCCTATGGCAGTAATCTATGTGTAATTTATGTGTAATCATAGATAGATTCCAATATTGTTTTTTCCCCAGAACCATACAAATCACACATTTTGCACCATTTTAACAAATAAAGGGTCATAAAACATCTTGTTATTACAATACATTTGTGTGCAATTGCAATAAATTAACATACTAGCCAAGTATGAACATTTTGCTGAATACATTATCACCGTCTGCTTAATTTGTTTTTCAGTGACAAAACTCCCCCCGCACTTGCATTATTTGAAGGATCCAATCTGGACTTGTTGTTGGAGTAGACAATGCTAGCCACTGTCAGTTTGTTAGCAACACTTCCATTGTTCCATTATTTTGCAGTATCTTATCTAATGTAAGATCCATCAGTGAGGCCGGGGCCACGCTGTACTTACTGGACGCCTGCTGCAGCAAGGTCAGAGCTGTGCCGTTGTAAGGATGTACGGTCTGTTCAGCTCACTAAGGGCCACTCTGCTCAAGCCCTTAGGAGGTCCAGACGCACTTACGGAGTGGGGTCCTGTGCTGTAGTGGTCACTCTAAATTATTTTGCATTAGCACAGGAAGCTCCCTGAAGTCTTTCACGCTCATCAGGCTTCCACTTAAGGGTATAGTGCACTGCTTAGTACTCTTTTATTCTTTTTGAATTGTGAGTGATCAACTCTAGCCTTGCTTTTGGTGCTAAGCCTGAATTGGAGGTGTTAAAGGCCATATTGAACTCCCTTTCAGTGCTTGGTTATTCTTGTATAATGTCCAAAGCGTTTTTGCCCCTGGACTGTCTTCCTGTTATCGACACCTGCAAGGTTTCTGGACTATGTTATCTTTTTAACACTCCTGTAGAGATATCTGCCTTACAGACTGACTTTCTGGCTTTTGAACCTTGGAATAATACCTGTAACTACATGTTTTTTTTGCCCTTCTATTCTGACACTTGGTGTTGAACTGAACCTCTGGCTCTGACCCCAGCCTGTTTCTTGACAATTCTTCTAAATTATATACCATAATGAGCTGCCTGTTCTCTATGATACTGGTTCCAGCCACAAAAACAGGTAATAACCTTTGCTGAAGTCAGTTAGGCACTGTTGACTTACAATTTTCAGATTTTTCAGTGTTACATTACAAGAAAAGGAGGGGAGAGTTAATACTAAAGGTATATTCCAAAGTTTTATGTATAATTCAGCATTTTACATTAAAATCTCAAAATGCCTCATGTCCAGTTAACTATGATACAAAGGAGCCACGTTTAAACCCTTACTCAAAATCCACACATAAATACTTTAGTGAACACATTTTTATATGTAAAAACTTTTTTTTCTATCAAAAACTCCAATTTCTTAAAAGTTGTTCTAAAGGTTTATCAAACAGAAAAAGCCAATACTAATATACATCTATCTTTTATTCAGAAAAAATCATCAGATCAAGGTCTTGCGTTTAAGCTTTAGTCATTAGTAGATGAATCTTTATCTAAAATGCACTACAAGTAGAAAGGCTCTCAAGCTTAGAAGATGAGGGAGACAGAAAAGGGAAGTCAGAGGCTTGGTCAGTGTGATAAATGGTTGTAAAGAAAAGAGATTATCTGGTGGGAAGAGTGAGATGATGAAACACAGAGGCAAATGCAAAGCAACGAGAATGGTTTAACAGAATACAGAGAGCTTAGAAATAACAAAGAAGTACTGTGAAAGCAAGTGGGCTAGTTTATTTTGATCTTGCAGTCAGATCAATGGTTACATTTGCAGCTGATTGCAATTGAAGGGTGATAATAATAGAGATCATTTGGTCAGGAGGAGGTGGGTAGGAAGTAGGAAGAGCCTTTTAGATGCAGACTGGCTAGTTTTATAGAGAGGGAACTGATGTGGATTGGAAATAGAACAAGAATAACGTTCAGGGCAGTTTAAACGTTTATTACAGTATTTTTTTTCTTTATAATTATATACATAGAAGTGTATATACAGTATATTAGCACTTAAGCACTACATTGTAAAACATCTGACTTCAAAACAAATGTTTAAATCTCTATTTTGCATTATTTTGTTGTGCAGATACGCACCTACTCATAAGCAAAGTGACACTGAACCCACATTTTTTTCTTTCGTGATTCAGATAGAGCATGTAATTTTAAGCAACTTTCTAATTTACTCCTATTATCAAATTTTCGTCATTCTCTTGGTATCTTTATTTGAAAAGCAAGAATGTAAGTTTAGATGCTGGCCGATTTTTGGGGAACAACCTGGGTTGTTCGTGCTGATTGGTGGATAAATTCACCCACCAATATACAAGTGCTCTCCAGGGTTCTGTACCAAAATTGTCTGGCTCCTTAGCTTAGATGCCTTCTTTTTCAAATAAAGATAGCAAAAGAACGAAGAAAAATTGATAATAGCAGTCAATTAGAAAGTTGCTTAAAACATTGGGATACAGGTAAGCTGCACTGGTACAGCAGGATACAGGAGACTCAGCAGCTGTTACGTGATACTAGGTAGGTGAAACACTAGATACAGCATAATACAGGAGACTCAGCAGCTGTTACGTGATACTAGGTAGGTGAAACACTAGATACAGCAGGATATAGGAGACTCAGCAGCTGTTACGTGATACTAGGTAGGGGAAAGCACTAGATACAGCATGATATAGGAGACTCAGCAGCTGTTACGTGATACTAGGTACAGGGTCGGCTCTAAGGGGGGGCATTGGGGGGCAATGCCCCCCCAAATGGATTGCTGTGCCCCCCAGGGCAAAAGAAGTATTTAAAAAAATTTTTTTTTTTTTTTTTACATTTTAAAAGTGACGGAACGTCCAGGGTCCCAAATGTCGCATCAACCATTTGCAGCCACTGGACCCTGGATATCTGCCACTGGAGGGCCCAGCTAATCTCTTTACTCTCCTCTATTTACAACCAGATAACAAATAAAGTTGCATTTCCCTGCTGGTGCTCTCACAGTTAACCTAGGGCTTGCAATGCCCCTCCTCCTGATAGCCCACTTACTACAGAGCTGAAGTGAGATGATGACATCATCAGACCTCTGCAGGAAGTGCTGGGAGAAGCTAACAGTCAGTGAGAGGGAAGGAGGAAGTAATTTTGTGAAAACACAGCCGTATAACCAATGTGTGTGTGAGAGTAGTATCCCTTCCCTATTGTGCTTTATATCCTGGCAGCCACAGATAAAGAAATTCCTTGGTTTCCCCACTACAGGTCACACAAAAAAAGTGTGCATTGTGCCTGCTTTATCTGCAGTGATCAGTGTAAAATGTGTGTCAGATTATAGGTGCTCAAATACACACACTTCAAACGTAGCTGTGGGACAATGAGTGAAATAGCCTTATGTTTATTATTTACATTTTTCAAAACATCTCCTATTTGTCCCCAAGGTTGTTTTATTATATATATATATATATATATATATATATATATATATATATATATATATATATATATATATATATATATATATATATATATGTGTGTGTGTGTGTGTGTATATACATATATACCGTGTGTATGTGTGTGTGTATATATACACAGAGTGTGTGTGTGTGTGTATATATATATATATATATATATATATATATATACTGTGGGTGTATGTGTATATATATATATATATATATATATATATATATACACACACATGTGTGTGTATGTATATGTGTGTATATATATATATATATATATAATTTGTGTGTATATACTGTATATACTGTGTGTGTGCTGGTAAATATCATTAATAATATCTGTACAAGTAATGTACTGCTTGGCACTCAAACGTATTATCACGTAAAAGCATATTTGATCATTAGTAGGGTCATTGGTAGAGCTACACATGCAAACAGTGTCCACTGACTGTGTCATATGTGGCAGACATTCCTGAGATATGACAAATGTAACCCCTGCACTGCCATAAATCTGATAAATGTAACTGCTGCGGCACTGCCAGACATCTTATAAATGTAACCCCTATACTCCTTGAGATATGACACATGTAACCGCTGAACTTCCAGAAATATAAACAAATCTAACTCCTGCACAGCCAGAGATCTGATAAATGTAACCCCTGGACTGCCACAGTAGGTCTGCTCTTATATTGACTCTCATACATGCTTTTTAAATGCGTGCCCCCTCGTGAAAAAAAAATGCCCCCCCATTTCATTCGTTCTGGAGCCGACCCTGACTAGGTAGGTGAAACACTAGATACAGCATAATACAGGAGACTCAGAAGCTGTTACGTGATACTAGGTAGGTGAAACACTAGATACAGCAGGATATAGGAGACTCAGCAGCTGTTACGTGATACTAGGTAGGTGAAACACTAGATACAGCATAATACAGGAGACTCAGCAGCTGTTACTTGATACTAGGTAGGTGAAACACTAGATACAGCATAATACAGGAGACTCAGCAGCTGTTACGTGATACTAGGTAGGTGAAAGCACTAGATACAGCATAATACAGGAGACTCAGCAGCTGTTACGTGATACTAGGTAGGTGAAACACTACAGGGAGTGCAGAATTATTAGGCAAATGAGTATTTTGACCACATCATCCTCTTTATGCATGTTGTCTTACTCCAAGCTGTATAGGCTCGAAAGCCTACTACCAATTAATCATATTAGGTGATGTGCATCTCTGTAATGAGAAGGGGTGTGGTCTAATGACATCAACACCCTATAGCAGGTGTGCATAATTATTAGGCAACTTCCTTTCCTTTGGCAAAATGGGTCAAAAGAAGGACTTGACAGGCTCAGAAAAGTAAAAAATAGTGAGATATCTTGCAGAGGGATGCAGCACTCTTAAAATTGCAAAGCTTCTGAAGCGTGATCATCGAACAATCAAACGTTTCATTCAAAATAGTCAACAGGGTCGCAAGAAGCGTGTTGAAAAACCAAGGCGCAAAATAACTGCCCATGAACTGAGAAAAGTCAAGCGTGCAGCTGCCAAGATGCCACTTGCCACCAGTTTGGCCATATTTCAGAGCTGCAACATCACTGGAGTGGCCAAAAGCACAAGGTGTGCAATACTCAGAGACATGGCCAAGGTAAGAAAGGCTGAAAGACAACCACCACTGAACAAGACACACAAGCTGAAACGTCAAGACTGGGCCAAGAAATATCTCAAGACTGATTTTTCTAAGGTTTTATGGACTGATGAAATTAGAGTGAGTCTTGATGGGCCAGATGGATGGGCCCGTGGCTGGATTGGTAAAGGGCAGAGAGCTCCAGTCCGACTCAGACGCCAGCAAGGTGGAGGTGGAGTACTGGTTTGGGCTGGTATCATCAAAGATGAGCTTGTGGGGCCTTTTCGGGTTGAGGATGGAGTCAAGCTCAACTCCCAGTCCTACTGCCAGTTTCTGGAAGACACCTTCTTCAAGCAGTGGTACAGGAAGAAGTCTGCATCCTTCAAGAAAAACATGATTTTCATGCAGGACAATGCTCCATCACCCGCGTCCAAGTACTCCACAGCGTGGCTGGCAAGAAAGGGTATAAAAGAAGAAAATCTAATGACATGGCCTCCTTGTTCACCTGATCTGAACCCCATTGAGAACCTGTGGTCCATCATCAAATGTGAGATTTACAAGGAGGGAAAAACAGTACACCTCTCTGAACAGTGTCTGGGAGGCTGTGGTTGCTGCTGCACGCAATGTTGATGGTGAACAGATAAAAACACTGACAGAATCCATGGATGGCAGGCTTTTGAGTGTCCTTGCAAAGAAAGGTGGCTATATTGGTCACTGATTTGTTTTTGTTTTGTTTTTGAATGTCAGAAATGTATATTTGTGAATGTTGAGATGTTATATTGGTTTCACTGGTAAAAATAAATAATTGAAATGGGTATATATTTGTTTTTTGTTAAGTTGCCTAATAATTATGCACAGTAATAGTCACCTGCACACACAGATATCCCCCTAAAATAGCTAAAACTAAAAACAAACTAAAAACTACTTCCAAAAATATTCAGCTTTGATATTAATGAGTTTTTTGGGTTCATTGAGAACATGGTTGTTGTTCAATAATAAAATTAATCCTCAAAAATGCAACTTGCCTAATAATTCTGCACTCCCTGTAGATACAGCAGGATATAGGAGACTCAGCAGCTGTTACGTGATACTAGGTAGGTGAAACACTAGATACAGCAGGATATAGGAGACTCAGCAGCTGTTACATGATACTAGGTAGGTGAAACACTAGATATAGCAGGATATAGGAGACTCAGCAGCTGTTAAGTGATACTAGGTAGGTAAAACACTAGATACAGCATAATACAGGAGACTCAGCAGCTGTTACGTGATACTGGGTAGGTGTAACACTAGATACAGCAGGATATAGGAGACTCAGCAGCTGTTACGTGATACTGGGTAGGTGTAACACTAGATACAGCAGGATATAGGAGACTCAGCAGCTGTTACGTGATACTAGGTAGGTACAGCAGGATATAGGAGACTCAGCACTGTCACAGAATCAGCAATTAAACAGACAATGTTTTAAAAGCATTATAACTGTTATTGTTAGCAGAATAAGCATTTCTTTGCAGTACTCTTTTAAAAGCATCTTATCTGCTTACGTCAATTATGCAGATATAAATTTTATACTACAGTGATAAAACAATGGATGTGTAAAATGTAACAGGATGAGGCACTGAGGTCAAATTTCAGGGAAATGGGGGCAAAATAAATAATAAAAGTATATTACATTTTTTTTTAAATAACTATTTTATATTACCATTCCAAAGTGTTACTTTATACTGTCAAAAGTGTTTCATGAGAAGCAGCTGTGGAGTGTTAACGTTGATATTTAACATTTCTCAAACCAATGCTGTTCATATGCTGATAAAGGATTTTATTGGTATCAGATGTAGGAAATACATATATTCTGAGAAATTTAGTTGAGCTCTTGGGCTGTAATGGATTAAAAGACTCAAATTATAGGAGGGGTAAAATAGTGAATTTATTAAATGGTATGATTTTCTGAGAATGAAAAATTGATCTGCAATATTGGAATTTAAGTTTATGTTTATTGCTTTTAAGCAGCTGATGTTCATATATAATATTCTGAAGACCAGTATAGTGAATAGTCTAAATAATATCATCTCTCTTCCTCTGATTTGATTTGTTAATCTGTACTTTCCCTGTGGGACTCTTTTCCTTTCTTTGAAAACTGTCTCATAGCTTTGAGAGTTTCAAGAGATACCTAAAACATACTAGAAAGACAAAAAGATGCGCTCAGTAAATAGCTCAGTTTATAAATCAGTTATATGCAGCAGTCACACAAATTCAATTTTATCAATTGGATGAGAGAAGAGCATTTATAAAACAATAAAATGCTGCTTTTAGCAAGTTCCAAAGATCAGTCCTGCTTAACTAATACATTTTCTGGCGTTCATGATTTCAAAATCCCTTTTAAAAGTTTTATTCATTCGGATACTTAATGCACAGTCAAACTCACCGGATAAAATGTTCCTATCTCAAATTAATTTCCACAGTATTTACCCCACTTGTTAAAGGGACATGAAATCCAATTGTTTTTCTTTCATGATTCAGACAGAGCATGCAAATTTAAACAACTTACTTCTATTATCTAATTTATGTTGTTCTTTTGGTATCCTTTATTGAAATATATACCTAAGTAGGCTCAGGAGCTGCTAATTGGTGGCTGCAAATATATATCTCATGTTATTTGCTCACACAATGCATTCAACTAGCTCCTAGTAGTGCAGCACGGCTTATTTAACAAAGGATAAGCAAATTACATCATATAAGCAAATTGGAAAGTTGTTTTAAATTGTATTAACTATTTAAAACACAAAAAGAACATTTTGGGTTTTATGTCCCCCCCCCCCTCTCTCTCTCTCTCTCTCTCTCTATTAGTAAGGGGTTCCACAGTTCCTTCATAAGCTCAGTTGCCAGCTAAGATAACATGGGAGTGGTTCTCCTTAAAGGGACACTGTACCCAAAAATTTTCTTTCGTGATTCAGATTGAGCATGAAATTTTAAGCAACTTTCTAATTTACTCCTATTATAATTTTTTTTCATTCTCTTGGTATCTTTATTTGAAATGCAAGAATGTAAGTTTAGATGCCGGCCCATTTTTGGTGAACAACCTGGGTTGTCCTTGCTGATTGGTGGATAAATTAATCCACCAATAAAAAAGTGCTGTCCAGAGTACTGAAACCAAAAAAAAAGCTTAGATGCCTTCTTTTTCAAATAATGATAGCAAGAGAACAAAGAAAAATTGATAATAGGAGTAAATTAGAAAGTTGCTTAAAATTGCATGATCTATCTGAATTACAAAAGAAATAATTTGGGTACAGTGTCCCTTTAAGGTATGTATGAAAATTTCTTATGAACAGGTAAACCGGTATGGGAATGGGAAACGCTAAACCCCCAACTATCAGACGTAGCGCTTTGAAATTCCAACATCCACCTGATGCCTAGGTTCCTGGTTCACCAGAATTATACAGCTCATTTACTTTTCCAGTAATACATTAATACTGACAGTGATGTATCACTGTACCCAAGCACATGCCATGAATGCTGAGTGAAGCAAATAAAACAAATAAAGTGATAGTGCTGCCTTGGTCATTATTTGGCATATATTAATATGAGCATGCTCTCATCCATTTTGGTAATATCCCTAAAACAAACAACAAAGTAATCCCCAATTACTATTTGTAAAGAACAAAGTTAAAATCCCATTTGCCAGGGCAGCTTTGTCAGCTTGATTCCAAAGCCAACATACAGGCTCACACTGAGCGGATCAATTATCAAACAATGAAGCAATCAAAATGCTATGGTATATAGGCTCCTCTGTGTCCAAAGTATATCAAATGAGAAATTACAGGAACACAAAAGGTGGTCCTTTATTAATCCATCAAGTAAAAAAACATAAGATAACTTACATATCATGCAGATCACTGACCACTGCTTATAGTGTAATCTGATACATTTCCCCATGGGCTATTTTAAAAATATATCATATCTGCTTCCTACAGTCTCAGACATTCATGCTGGACCCACACCTAAGGGTAGATTTTTGCAATGTGGGACAGTATACCACAGGGCAGGAGGCCAAAAACTGTGTCTGTCTCAGGAAAATTGTGACCGCTGGCAAGTAGTGGAGACCTAATGGTGTTTTGAGGGTGGGGCCACAACAGAAGGTTTGGGGCAGGACATGCCTTCAGCTGGAGCTTTGGGACAGGACACGTTAGGGGTGGAGTTGGGGTGGGATGTGGGCATGTTCAGATGTGATGTAAGGAGGTCCATTGGGGATAGGAAGCCATCAGCAGAGAGGTGCTGGGAAAAGAAAGGAGGTATTATAGTTCGGGATGGCTCATGAAGGGTCATCCATTATGCTTCCTTAAAGGGACAGTAAACACCAGAATTTTTGTTGTTTAAAAAGGTAGATTATCCCTTTATTACCCATTCCTCAATTTTGCATAACCAACACAGTTATAATAATACACTTTTTACCTCTGTGATTACCTTGTATCTAAGCCTCTGCAAACTGCCCCCTTATTTAAGCTCTAGTGGTGAAAAACTGTCAAAATGCTTTCAGATTAGAGGCAGTCTTCAAGGTCTAAGAAATTAGCACATGAACCTCCTAGATTTAGCTTTCAACTAAGAATACCAAAAGAACAAAGCAAAATTGGTAATAAAAGTAAATTGGAAAGTTATTTAAAAGTACATGCCCTATTTAAATCATGAAAGATTTTTTTGACTTTACTGTCACCCCTTGAGTGCTAATGACGGCTCTGAGCCGTCACAAATTGTCTCAGTCAGGTGCTAATGACGGCTCAGAGCCGTCACTAGCACTCTCGCACTTTGAGGGAGATCTGGGGGCTCCCACCGGCTCCTACCCCGGTGATCAGGCCTGCATAGTGACAGGCATCGCCGAGGCTTCACGTTACACGCGGTGACGTCACATGCAATGACGTGATGACATCAATGTGCAACTTTATTTAACATTAACAATGTTAAATATAGGAGCATGGGGCATGCTGCTTAGAAACCTCTATCTCAGGCATCTAAGCAGCTACAGACTCCCAAGACCCACCATTGGAAAGGTAATCGCCTAACCTTTCTTAGGGATCTGAAATAATAATAAAAAAGTTAAAAAAAATATTTTTAAAAATATAAAATAAAATAAAAACTTTAAGAAACCTTAGCACCCAGGTGGGAAAGTGCTTAGCACTCAAAGGGTTAAAGGGACACTGAACCCAAATTTTTTCATTCGTGATTCAGATAGAGCATGACATTTTAAGCAACTTTCTAATTTACTCCTATTATCAATTTTTATGCGTTCTTTTGCTATCTTTATTTGAAAAAGAAGGCATTTAAGCTTTTTTCTTGGTTCAGTACTTTCGACAGCACTTTTTTATTGGTGGGTGAATTTATCCACCAATCAGCAAGGACAACCCAGGTTGTTCACCAAAAATGGGCCGGCATCTAAACTTACATTCTTGCATTTCAAATAAAGATACCAAGATAATAAAGAAAATTTGATAATAGGAGTAAATTAGAAAGTTTCTTAAAATTGCATGCTCTATTTGAATCACAAAAGAAAAAAATTGGGTTCAGTGTCCCTTTAAGCTTGTTAACTCAAAAGGTCCAACTGTCTTATAGACAATCTCATGCAAATATGCTTTTATAATTGTCTTTGTACTTACTCTTCTTATATAGTTACTTTACACTTTTATTTTACTTTATGATAAATAATAATAATAATACTATACAATAATAATAACAATTTTATCTTACTATTAAAGAGGTAGACTGGACAGGCTAAGTAGCATATTTCCTTCATGTTTTACTGCCTTTTTAATATTTTAGCATCCCCTGGTATTAATTTGGTTAAGAGGCTGCTGGTCTTCATCAAGAACAGACGCATGTGTCACAGCAAAACCGGAGAGCCTTTTTATGAAATTCTTGACTGCCTTGTGCTAATTGACAAGGCATCCTGCATGCTTTATTAAATAAGAGCGTTGGGTTGCTGAGCCATTATTACAAAGGATTGATTCCTTATTATTGTAATTATGTACATGAACGTTTAATGATAATTCAATGACATTTGTGTTATTAATGAAATCCCTTTAGTTTAGCAAGCCATAGAAAAATTCTGACTACATTGTGGCCTAATTGCAACAACTAAAAAGCTATATTTCATTTCATATTGTACAGTGCTGAAATTACGGAAACATTACATTTGTTTGACTGTGGTTTTCTTATAGCAATACAAGCGTGTGTAGCAAGTCAAAGCCCTGTCTCATTTTTTTAATGTTAAAAGCAACTACAGAGAGAGTGCTTGACTCTTTGGGAGTTGTGTTAGTTACATTTACCAATCACTGTGAAAATTAATGATATATTAGAGTATTCGTATGTGTATCAAGGCTATTAAAACAAGACTGATCTTGCCAGATATTTTTCCTCTGGTTTCAAGCCACTGGAGAAATGTTCTAAATTTTATTAAGCTAAAAACTTTCCAAAAATGGCAAGTGTTTATAAAATAATATATTTATGAATCACATACATTTTGACTACACCCAACTTCTGCTAAAATTCTAACCAGGAATTGTGAGGAATGGGTTGGCATTTGGAATATTAAGTACATATGATTTACAAGAGGATGATGATGGTCTGAAAGTAAGAGAGAATGTTGGAGTGTGCCAAGAATGAGACAAGAGTAGATTGTTGAATCATTGCATGTTCCCTGCAAGTGATCTGAAAGCACAAAGTGTGCTCTGCCCTTTCCGACCATTCAGAATTTAAGTATGTGGCAAGAAGTGACAAAGTGGAAAGCTGGGATACTATATAAGGTAAGGAAATGCAGGTGTCTCCTCAATGCTTTGCTGTTCTTCTTTTCTGGCTGGGACTAAACTACAAAGGTCTTAGAGACCTTGATTGTGCCTCAGCCCTCACCTCTAAAAGACTTATATAGACTGAAATCCTTAGTAGTGTTTCTGGGGGGTCTGATGGGACCTGAATCCCACCTGCATTATGTCTGACTCCTCTATTTGCACCTCCTGTGAAAACGGCTCACTTGATGAAAACCGTGCCACTATATTGTAAAGGCAAATCCATGCACTTTCATAAACAGACAAAGAAACAAAACCATTAGCAGAGAAAATTGTCATTAATGAATCATTCAGATTATTTTAACCTTGGTGCCTAAATAATCTAGATTTTATTAACGACAGGAGACGAATATTTTGCATTAATCCTTACTGACTTCCAAAACAGCAGCAAAGGAACCAGTAACATAGAAACAAAAACAACCAATCAGCAAAGAGCAGATAATATAACCAAGTAGTAACAGGAAATAACTTTCTTTTTTAACTGCCGAACAGAAGAAGGAGAGTCCACAAAGGAAAACACTTCAAGAAGAACGGACAGGAAGTATCCACCGAAGAACTGACTAGCCTCCCAGGACGGATGAATTGAAATGAAAAAACAAGTTCTGTCATCCCGCAATGTCAACAATCCTTTAAGCTGAAAGCAAAACAGAAGAGAGAGATTACAATGCCACCAATATGAGAGGCAACCTAAGAGAAACAAAGGTTAACAAAATCCTGCACTTAACTTACACTTTACATTTTTTTTCTGGGAGGGAAGAGGAGGGAAAATATTTGCCTCCTGTCTTTAATGAAATCTAGATTATTTAGGCACCAAGGTTAGAATGATCTGAATTTTATGGCAAAACAGGAGGCTTCATATTTTGCATATTTTAATGCCCTGAAAGGACAGAAAGGAATGCAAGAAGGGCAGATTTAGGAAAATACAAAGTCCAAAGAACAAACTGTCATAGCCAACAAAACCTGAAGGTTACAGCCCACCAAAGATGCATGAGAGGAAACTTCAACCTCAGGCAACAGTCTTCAGCCTTAAAAGTTTAACTGTAAGGCCAAGGGCTACCCAAATATGCAAATCCTCTGAAAAGGGTATAATTGCTAAGAGGAGGATGAGGATCTAGAATAATAGAGAGGAGAAGAATGAACATCCAGAGTCCACAAGTGTGAACTCGCCAAGAAGAAACCATTGCCAAGGTTGCTGAAAGCTGTAAAGGAAAAGGCTAGGTTTTGGAGGATTCAGAAACCGAAAGTCTGGAAAAGATGGCATGATTAAACTATGTCTACCTACGGGGACACCCACAAAGGGAAGATGACCCCAGAAAGGACAAAGCGGAACCGAACACCAAAACGGGGAAAAATCCATTGAGAAAGTGAGAAAACACACTACTATGGAAGGATGGGTTGAAAGGGATCAACGTCACTTCCCACACACCAACGAAACCAGACTGCCCAGGGTGAGTCAGCAGAACCCTATTAGTACCTGGGGTCCAGGGTTCACAAAAGGAAGGAAGTCTCATGCGAAAGGCCTTTGAAGACCAGGATCACCAAAAACAGCCTCAGAAGCGAGGTGAGGAGAGGAAAAGTCACATGGTTCCTAGTCCTGTGCCAAGAGAAGATTGAAGTCCAGGTAAATCAAGAGAGGAAAGACACCAGCCTGGAGACCAGCCACCACTGGTATGAAAAAAGAGAAACACTAGTGAGCAGAGCTGAGACCGAATGGAATTCAGAAAACTGCCAGAGCAGAGTCACCCAATGGAATAGAAGGATTTGCGGAAATTAAGTGACAAAGGCACCATCCACAAAGCATCTGTCTTGATGAGGCGGACCATCTAGTCAATTAGGTGGAGACAATCTCTCGGTAAATGAATGCCCTCCAATCTGAAAAGGTGTAACCCCACAAAATAGAGGTCTCTCATGTTGATGACCAGACAGAAACCGTCAGGTTTCTTTGAGACAAGAAACAGGATGAACTTGGTCGGAATATGACCATGTCTTGTAATGACTGGAGGGGCACTGGAGCTGGTTGAGGCCATGAGTTGGCATTGGCGGAAGTCTTGGTGGACAGGCAGAAGCACGCACCAGATGAGAAAACAGGAGCTTACCTGGTGTGAAAGACAGGAGCTTACCTGGGTACAAACCATCAAACTCCTGCTTTGGGAGCGATGGTACTATCCACTACACCCCATCTCCATTACTAAATTTGTCCGCCCTGGCAGAAAAACCCACCTAGGGAGGTCTGAATTTGTCTATAGAAGATAAGTCGACACAAGATGTCTCATACTGGAGAGAAAAGAAAGAATCTCCGAACATGTTGGGATCAGAGCTTGTTTTACAGTTGACAGAACAGCCAATTTGGAGGCAATGTGCTGTTGCCAGAACAGCCAATTTAGAGGTAATGTGCCAGAGCGCAGCTCCACGTCTCTCGATAGAGAGACAGTATTAGCGTAGATATTTGATAAAAGGCTCTAGAGGCTCGGTCTCCAGTCCAGACAAACTCAGGCGTGATTGAGCCTATGCTTCAGGAAGGGAAGTCTTACAAAGGTGACTCTGTAGGGACCTGGACAGATGAGGATAAAGAGGCCACTCAAGTGTGAGAGTTAGGAATATATAGGATTACAGGTAGGATCCAGGAGATCCTCCTCAACTTCCTCATCTGTGCTGGCTCCACCAGAGGGGTTCTGAAAAGGGGCAGTTGGGAGATCCCTATCAGAAGGATTGCCTGAATCCCAATACGGACCCGGGTATTGATCCGGATCCAGATCTACCAAGGAAAAATGTCAGAGTCTGAGCTCAGACGTTCCTGATTTTCACCCTCAGGGACTAGGATTCCTTTACCCCATTTTACCTCCGGGGAGGAGGTTCAGTCGACCCTTTTTATTATGCCCGGGGGTAGGGCCTTCAATTTACTTATTGGTGCTTTGCCTTTAGAAGGGCACTAGATTTGAAATGCCACTGCTTTGTGGGAATGCGGAGGATCCTCATCTGAATCAGGAGACATATATACACAAACGCATCACATATATAAATGTATATATACACAAACATACATATGCATACAGAAACACATACATACAGGGAGTGCAGAATTATTAGGCAAGTTGTATTTTTGAGGATTAATTTTATTATTGAACATCAACCATGTTCTCAATGAACCCAAAAAACTCATTAATATCAAAGCTGAATAGTTTTGGAAGTAGTTTTTAGTTTGTTTTTAGTTATAGCTGTTTTAGGGGGATATCTGTGTGTGCAGGTGACTATTACTGTGCATAATTATTAGGCAACTTAACAAAAAACAAATATATACCCATTTCAATTATTTATTTTTACCAGTGAAACCAATATAACATCTCAACATTCACAAATGTACATTTCTGACATTCAAAAACAAAACAAAAACAAATCAGTGACCAATATAGCCACCTTTCTTTGCAAGGACACTCAAAAGCCTGCCATCCATGGATTCTGTCAGTGTTTTGATCTGTTCACCATCAACATTGCGTGCAGCAGCAACCACAGCCTCCCAGACAATGTTCAGAGAGGTGTACTGTTTTCCCTCCTTGTAAATCTCACATTTGATGATGGACCACAGGTTCTCAATGGGATTCAGATCAGGTGAACAAGGAGGCCATGTCATTAGATTTTCTTCTTTTATACCCTTTCTTGCCAGCCACGCTGTGGAGTACTTGGACGCGGGTGATGGAGCATTGTCCTGCATGAAAATCATGTTTTTCTTGAAGGATGCAGACTTCTTCCTGTACCACTGCTTGAAGAAGGTGTCTTCCAGAAACTGGCAGTAGGACTGGGAGTTGAGCTTGACTCCATCCTCAACCCGAAAAGGCCCCACAAGCTCATCTTTGATGATACCAGCCCAACCAGTACTCCACCTCCACCTTGCTGGCGTCTGAGTCGGACTGGAGCTCTCTGCCCTTTACCAATCCAGCCACGGGCCCATCCATCTGGCCCATCAAGACTCACTCTCATTTCATCAGTCCATAAAACCTTAGAAAAATCAGTCTTGAGATATTTCTTGGCCCAGTCTTGACGTTTCAGCTTGTGTGTCTTGTTCAGTGGTGGTCGTCTTTCAGCCTTTCTTACCTTGGCCATGTCTCTGAGTATTGCACACCTTGTGCTTTTGGCCACTCCAGTGATGTTGCAGCTCTGAAATATAGCCAAACGCTTGACTTTTCTCAGTTCATGGGCAGTTATTTTGCGCCTTGGTTTTTCCACACGCTTCTTGCAACCCTGTTGACTATTTTGAATGAAACGCTTGATTGTTCGATGATCACGCTTCAGAAGCTTTGAATTTTAAGATTGCTGCATCCCTCTGCAAGATATCTCACTATTTTTGACTTTTCTGAGCCTGTCAAGTCCTTCTTTTGACCCAATTTGCCAAAGGAAAGGAAGTTGCCTAATAATTATGCACACCTGATATAGGGTGTTGATGTCATTAGACCACACCCCTTCTCATTACAGAGATGCACATCACCTAATATGCTTAATTGGTAGTAGGCTTTCGAGCCTATACAGCTTGGAGTAAGACAACATGCATAAAGAGGATGATGTGGTCAAAATACTCATTTGCCTAATAATTCTGCACTCCCTGTACACATAATCATACATGTAACAAATGTGAACCAATGAAATAATATTAGAAAAGCCTTAAAAGGACCCAACCATAGGGCATGAGTAGCTAGACAGCAGTCTCACTCACTGTCAGAGCAATAGTGTTTAAAAAAGGGGGGGGGGTCAGGTGAAAACCAAGGTTATATAAAAAATTAATTAACATTTAATGTTGTGGTAATATATAAATTACTCATATGCACTATGGCCCACTGGGTTATTTTATTGTGATAAGACATAAAACTATTAAATCTGCAATTTCCTCTTGGATGTCTTCACACTACCTCCAACTTAATCTGTCCAAAACTTAGCTGCTTCTTATTCCTCCTCTTTGAGAGATCCAACACCTGACATTTCTCTGGTGGTTGGAGACTCTATTCTCAACACCTCACCCCAGGTCAGCTGTCTTGGGGTTACACTTGACTCAGAACTCACATTCAACCCACATATACAAGCGCTTACCAAATCCTGCCAATCACACGTATGCAACATTTCCAGAATTTGTCCCTTCCTTATTCAAAAAACTACAAAAATACTTATTCATTACCTCATTTTGTCATGCATTGATTATTACAATCTACTTCTAAATGGCCTTCCAAAACACTGCCTCTCCTCCCTCCAATCTATTATGAATGCTTCTGCTAGACTCATCCACCTAAGTCGCCAATCTACATCAGCTGCTCTGCTCTGCCAGTCTCTACACTGGCTCCCCATACACTCCAGAATACAATTTAAAGTATTAACCCTAACTTACAAAGCACTAAACAGTCTAACGCCCAACTATATTTCCTCTCTCATCATGAAATATTCCCCATTCCATCCTCTTCGATCAATCTCTGACCTACATCTCTCCACTCCTGTTATCTCTACGTCCCACTCCCATCTCCAAGACTTCGCATGTGCTGCTCCTCTGGAACTCTCTACCCCGCTCCATAAGACTGTTTCCAATCTTGTATAGCTTCAGACGCTCCTTGAAAACCCACCTATTTAGAGAGGCTTACCATCTCTCCTCCATCTCTCATCCTATAAAAACTAATACATGAACTGCCTGACTTACTACGGCAACTACAACCGACGTGACAAGCTACCCCCAACCTTATGTCTCTGCACCCTAAACCTGTAGACTGTGAGCTCTCCGGAGCAAAGTGCTCTCCCTCCTGTACTAGATTTGTTTAGTTTTGTTATGTTTTGTATTTTATCACAAATCCTTGTCATTGTATACCCCTATCACTGTACCCAGCGCTACAAAATTTGGCGGCGCTATACCAATAAATGATAATAAAAATAATAAATCTTGTCAAACATGAATCCCGGTCTGGAGATAAATGCTTTGAGGGGGCCGGAATAACTATGACAAGCAGCCTCCATAACAAAAATATGCTTCCTTGCAGACATCAAGATAGCAGCGTACACACCCTGCTGCGAAAATATTACAGCCTGGTGCGCGTCTGCTGAACAGAGGAAAGGAGGTGTGCGAAGAGGTCGCACCTGGCTCCACGTGGTCATGGAGGCTGAAGCTGGGAACATTCGGAGGAGGGGGCTAGAAGTGGCTAGGAAGAAAGAGCATTAGGCCAAGCCGAAAACTCCACCCAGCGATACCAGAGAAGGGGAGTAGAAAATTGCCCAGAGAGCGGTGGCGCTCCGACAGGGGATGTGTAGCTGGGAAGTGCAACAGCGTACTGTTGCACAGATTAAGAAAATAAGAGGATATAAGACAAACATAAATGAAAGACACTGAAGGAAAAGTCTACAAAGAAAAGATATAACATTAGAAATATAATATGGGAATGTCAAAATAGGAATACCTGAAAATCAGTCTAGAAGCCAATCCTGAATGACAACTCAGCACAGAATGAAGCAGTGCTCACATGTTTAACTTTCCTAAAGAACACCGGATCTCACAATAGGTTAAAACAGGGGTTGAACTGGTATTTCAGGTGCTGTATTCAACCACTTTAACATCTAAGCCACTGCACCAATTAGTTATTGTTCAAAATCATATCGCCACACTGCGATCCAGTGTCATGCCGAAAAGAGGTACGTGTGACCGACCTGAGCTAATTACTGGTAAGGCGCGCATCCTTGTGGGCCCTCAGCACGGCACCGGAAGAGATAAAGGTGCAGAGTGAGAAAATACTAAAAGGTGTTTTAGAAAAATAATAACAAAAGAATAACAAGCATCAGCTGAGTGTACATAGATATGAACACTAATCAAACGATAGCAACAATTTGCATTTACATTTAATAATAACTAAATAAGTGATACAGGCTATTACTGAAAGATTATCTGCAAGAAAAAAAGTGACACTATGCATGCATAGAACGTTATCCTTGTTCACCATAAATGCTTTACTGAAACAAGCTAATGTTTTATTATACCCTATTAAGGAAACTGAAGCTGTAGCTCTTTACAATAATTACCAACAGAGCCAGAAGCGGCCAGGAAGACATAGCTATATTAGCAGCGCGTGCATCAAGACGTTAGCTGTCACGGCCTGATGTGCGTATGCTGCAGGATAGGGGAAAGAATATAGCGGCCTACAGCGCACACAGCTGCAACGGATCACGTGGTGTGTGACCGGGTTCGCCAGCAGAACAAGGCCAGGAACGGCTGAGATTCAAGAGGGTTTCTTGGAGTCAGCTCTGAATCTCCTGCTAGCGATTCCGGGAGGTAATCGCTAGCAGAGGTAAGGGATTAAGTCAGGGCCGCCTGGAGGAGCGTTCGCGTGCAACAGCAGTTCAGAAAGAGACAGAATGCTGCTGCACGCACTATACCACCAACAATATTAATCTCAAATAAAAAGGGGGTAAATAAAAGAAAATAACTGCAGATATATACAAATGAAGGATCGTTCATTAGTTAGAAAAGGAAGTTATACAAAAGGGAATAAAGCCTTAATGTCCAAATCATGTGGAGTGCTAGAATAAAGTGACACCACATCAATTGAGAGCCAACTACAATATGTAGTCCAGGGTAAGTTACCAACTAACTGCAATACATGTGTGGTATCCTTGATATAAAAGGGAAGACTGAGTACAATGGGTTGGAGGACCACATCCAACCACTCCGAAAGTGGCTCTAAAAGTGAGCCAATACCTGACACAATTGGGCAGCCAACCACATTGTGTAAACTCTTATGTACTTTCGGTAAGTGGCGGAATATTGGCGTAACAGGATTATCCACACTTAGGTATCTAATAGTGTGTTCATCCAAAATGCCCTGATACAGCCCATCATCCAGGATTTGGTTCAGTGCTATTTGAAACTCTCTTATTGGATTTTTAGATAAGGTAATATATGTGTTGGTATCTGATAATTGGCGTATAGCTTCCTATCTAGGACCACCACACTGCCCCCCTTGTCAGATTGTCCTATAACAATAGAAGAATTATTCTTTAACAAATTAATTGCTTCTTTTTCTTTCAAGGATAAATTATGGGCTGCAGCAGTCCCAGACTGATCCAGAAACCCAAGATCCTCAATCACTCTTTTATAAAAAAGCTCCAAAGTCTTTCCCCGGCTTTGAATGGGGTAAAACAGTGACTGAGGCTTAAGTTTTGGGATGCAAGTAGTTACTGTCTTATTGCCTTTTTTTGATTCACTATATAGATTCTCTAAAGTTGTAAAGTAGTTAAATTACACACATCTTGAAAATCAATGTCATCATGTTGGTCTGTTCTCACATTGGCACAATCAGTGTTAATTGAATTTCATGTCTATCCCACCCCCTGTGGGTTGTTTTAAAGCAGGACAAAAAACCTGAGTGACTGGTGTGTTACAGTTAGTAAAGATCTGATTATTAGGGTATTGTTCACCATTAGCATTGATCATATTCGGTGATACTTTATTTTGTATTGTAGTTTTAGGTCTGGCCCCTTCCACCTGATTAATTAAAGTCTGCTCAGCCATAGCTGGCATATTTATAGACTGTGTTATAGATGCAGAAACCGGGCAGGACTAGGATTGTCTGTCTCGGAACCAGAGTACTCATCACGTAGATGCTGCTGTAGATGATAAATCCTCATCTGAAATATCAGAATTTACAAATGTGACTCTCTTTTTAGGTTTATTACGTCTGTGTCTATGGGGGAGACCAATTGGTATATTTTCACCATTCTGTTCATTGTATTCACTGTTGGTTATTTTGTTTCTATTTTGTCTATTCTTAAATCTTTTAGGTTTATGCCAAATAAAAACCTGTCCCCCCTGATAATCCCTCTGATCTCGTAGAAATTTCATATGTTTAACCTGTATGAGGTCTTTTCTAGATGTCTCCACTATATCAGCCAACAGACCATCATATTTCTCTCTTTTTGTTTATAATGGAAACAATGTTTCTGGAAGCAGAGTGGCAATATTTTGTCAAATATGGTGTCTTAAGTTACTTACACAGTAATGTGTGGTTTGCTGTTCAGCCACCAATCCTGACAGTAAAGACAAATTCTGAGTCTTCACAGAGCCGTAATTGCGTGGGTCCTAATGAACTGTATAGCCGTCAGGGAAAAAGAGACTATAGGTTCTTTGGCGTTATGCCGCTGCAAGCAGTCTGTGAAATGTCCAGGAACAGGAAGCTGTTGATGAAACAGAGTTTGGTGACTGATAAGTCAGCAAACCATGTCTCTGAAAAACCTGAAATATCATGTAGCCAACAATCAGCAAACGCTACTCGATGCTGAACCAAAAATGGGCCAGATATTAAGCTTACATTCCTGCTTTTTCAAATAAAGATACCAGAGAATGAAGAAAATGATAATAGAAGTAAATTAGAAAGTTACTTAAAATGACATGCTCTATCTGAATCATAAAATTTAAAAAAATGGGTTTCATATCCCTTGAACATATAAATATATAGGCCTTAAAGGGACATGAAACACAAACATTTTCTTTCATGATTCAGATAGAGAATACAATTTTGAACAACTTTCTAATTTACTTCTATTATCTAATCGGTTTCATTCTCTTGGTACCATTTGTTGAAGAAGCAGCAATGCACTAATGGTTTCTAACTGAACACATGGGTGAGCCAATCACAATCGATATATATATATATATGCAGCCGCCAATCAACAGCTAGAACCTAGGTTTTCTGTGGCGCCTGAGCTTGCCTAGATAAACCTTTCGGCAAAGGATAAAAAGAGAAGGAAGCAAATTAAATAATAGAAGTAAATTGGAAAGTTGTTTAAAATTGTATTCTCTATCTGAATCATGAAATAATTTTTTTGGCTTTCATGTCCCTTTAATTACAAGTGGAGCAGAAAAATATCCGCACTATTGAGCGCTAACAATGTGCAAGTTAAATCAATATCACTCCTATTTTTGTGCTAGTATTACAAGTTGAGAGTAAAACAAAAACAAGCTAAAAAGACTCAGCCACCCTGCTCTGTAATCTAGGCTGTAATGTATAGCCCAAGAACAGATGAGGTCAGAGTACAACAGAGATCAGTCCAATATAAATGACAGCTTGGCAGAATGGGAATAGACTGACTGAGGTCACCTATACAGATATGACCATAAGGTACTGACAGCAGGAAACAGTATATCAGACCTCCCAACTGTCCCTATTTGAGAGGGACAGTCCATGATTCTGAGCTCTGTCCCTCTTAGACAGCCATTTGTTCCTCTTTACAGAATTTCCCTTAACCCCACCCACGGAACACACAGAAACACCCACAAACTGCCCTGACACACCCACAGACCACCCAGAAACACCCACAATCCCGCCCACATGATCCCTCCCTTTCCAACACAGCTCCACCCACAAAATGGTGAGGGACTCCTGTCAACTATTCTCAGCCACAAATGTTGGGAGGTATGGGAATTGCCAGCAAGTGCTGACAGTTGGAAGGGTCAAGCAGGTACAACAAGCAGGTGTTGGACAAGCAGCCAAAATAGGCAGGGGGAATATGTAGGTTATGGACAGCAGAAGCTTGATACAGAAATCGTCAGCATATCAAGAAGATAAGGCGCAAAAACTAATTTTAGGTAGTAGCAGCAGCAAAACTAGACCTCACAGGGCCCCAGGGCAAAGGTTGTGGCAGCCCCTCCCCCCGTTTAAAAACACCTACTATTTCTATCTGCTTGCAATCAGCAAAAGCTAAGCCAGCAGCCACATAGGCGTAAGAGTAGCTGTGCCTCTGTGACTATGGGTCATCCTTCGATATTGGTTCTGCACCAGCCTTCCTGACAGGTGACAGGTTTTTCTGTACATCAACATTGTGACAACCATCTTGAAAACTGTCCACCATATTGTAAAGGCAAAACCATACACTATCATTAAACAGACAAGAAGAAATGGAAAACTCTTTAGTATGGAGTCATATCTATATATCTATGTAGGTAACTATCCAAGGAAATAACTTTCTGATGCAAATACATTGATAAAGACATTTTGCATGTTTAGTCAATATGTATATATATTTAGATGGATGTAACTTTAAGAAACTTTTTAATGTAATTCTATTATCATATTTACGTAGTTCTCCTAGTAACCTTTGTTGTAAAGCATACCTAGGTAGGCCGAGGAGAAACAATGCACTAATTAGACTTAGGTGATTGGTGGCTGTGCACATAAGCCTCTTTTTATTGGCTCATCAGCAATGTTCAGCTTGCTCCCAGTAGTGCACTGTAGTGCAATAATAAAATCCTGTAACATATTAGCTTTGCAAGTTTGCATGTTTATGTCCCTTTAAGGAACAAGCTGTCTAACTGTTTTCATTTTTTTGGCACCGTTAGAAGCGCCTCTGGTGGTGAAAAGGTAACACCGCACTGCATGATTGCTTACACTTAGCAGTGTGGTTCCTCACTGGGGAATGAAAGGTATTTTAATTTGAGCCACATGGATAAAAACTGACTGGAAATATCTTCTGGATGTAAGCAGTGTTCTCCGTTGGATCGTGCTGTTGCTCTCTGCCTTTTAAAAGAAGCTTCTGTCTAGTACAGTGCCAGAGGAAGAGAAATTATGACCTGCAATGAATGAGTAATGATTTACTAAGAACACTTTGCATGAAAGGAAAGTTTAGAATTATGACCCAAACCTCATCTACCCTCCCAAAAGAGACAGGGTCTTTGGCTTCATATAATTGCATCCAGGCAGCAGTGAAATACAGTCTCAGTAATTCAGTGTAGGGAAAAAGTAATATATTTGAAGTGAAAAGTGGGATGTCTTAATGAGTAAATGAATAAAACGGAGCCCATGTGGTTTTAATAAAAGTGAATAATGCCTTATCTTTCAAGCATTCTCAGCGAGGGCTATCAAGGACAAAAGCGGGTACCAACAGACATTCTGTGCTGTTTGTTCTACAGATTCTGAGCATTAGTCTGTTGGAAATAGATTTCTGAGATGCAGCTCACACAAAAACAGCTTCTCAGATTTTTAAATATTTTATTACCTTTTATTACCGATTTCAAGCTTTGAAATTAGTGTTGTCCATTTAGGCATAGTAATGTTGCTATTTTATATGGTATTTTATCAAACACCAGATGGTTACACTCCAGTTTGTCTCAGCACGTCTGAAATGGGTCTAATATGTTAATATTGCTCTTAAAATACTTTTATTAATTAGTTAATTAATAAGTATTAATTAAAATCAAGCTGCTAAGTTGCAAATAAAAATCCTAAACACAATAGTATTAATTAAAATGAAGCTGCTAAGTAGCATTTCAAAATCATAAACACAATAGACCAGATTACAAGTGGAGCTAAAAAATGCTAGTGGTATGAAGTGTTAACAAAGATGGAGCGCAATTTATACTGCTTACATTTTTTAACTGGTATTTCAAGACCAAAGTTAATATATATCATACGAGGGGCAGTTTAACACTATATACATGTTGAATAGCGCAGGTGCGTTTCTATAAGGTCCCACACTAAAATTTTTGTTGGAAGATACTCAAACACTAAAATGATGATGCTAAGTTCTTTGTTATACATTTTCCATATTTTTGAATATACAATATCAAGTGATTCCTGTTAATATAAAATGCATAAATTATATTTGGTATTGCGCGAGAAAGCAATACTTGACTGACAACTGATTGTGAGCTATTCTTTGCACAATGCCAAACTCAAACTAACTTGTGCATAATCAGTTGCACTCAACTTGCAATCTAAGCCAATGGCTCTTTGGTTAGCTTCAGATAAATGGCCCAAGCATTGTGGTGGCAATGGCAATATTTTAAAAAGGGACACAGACATGGCCAGGAAGAGGTGTGGTTGCTGCCCCCTGCCGACATTGCTGTACTGTATAGTAGTGAAACGGACCTAATCATGAGTAGTACTGTATTTTATACCTTGGGAACGAAGGATCCAGCACCCAAATTGGTTGTTTGGCTTGGGATTGACCCACTGACTGTGGCGTAGCGTGAGGTCAGACGCTGACTTTGGTATCGGCGAGGGGAACATATATAAAGCTTGGCACACAGTAAATGTACCTTTACCTAGACCTGACTGCTTGTGGATGCTTTTACTTATTTTTCAGTACTGTAATAATGGCAGATAAAAAGAATCGCCATAATTCTATTACCTTGGATAAGAAGCTTAAAATGGATTAAATTGTATGATGAAGGCGTAATTCAAGCTAAAATAGGCCGAAGGCTAGGCTTCTCTTAGACTACAGTTAAAACAGTCATGAAGAACAGAGAAAAAATTGTTGGAGAAGTTAAGAGTGCTACGCCCATTAAAACAACAGCAATTTGAAAAAGGGATAGCATTGTTGCAGACATGGAGAGACACTTAATACTTTGGATAGAAAATAAGACTACACGCCATGTTCCTGTAAACCAGGCAATTATACAAAGTAAAGCCTTAAGCCTATTCAATGACCTGAAGGCTAAGAAATGTGAGGCAGCAAAGGATGCTGAAATTGTTGCAAGCCGTGGATGGTTTGATAGGTTTAAGTAGAGGTCTAAACTACATAACATCAAAGTACAAGGAAAGGCAGCTGCTGCAGATACTGAGGCTGCAGAAAGCTATCCAAGTGATTTTCCCAAAATTATTCAAGATGGAGGCTACTCCATGGATCAAATTTTTAATGTGAATGACACTGGGCTATTCTAGAAGAAGATGCCTGTGAGAACCTTCATTGCAAGACAGGAAAAATCAATGCCAGGCTACAAGCCAGCTAAAGATAGAATAATCCTTCTGTTAGGTGGCAGTGGTTCTGGAACTTAAAAGCTAAAGCCTTTGCTAATTTACTGTTGGCAAAATCCGAGAGCTTTGAAGAACTACGTTAAAACTAGACTTCCAGTGCATTGGAGGTCTAATAAAAAGCATAGGTAACTGCAGCCCTTTTTGAGGGTTGGTTTGACACCTGCTTTGTGAAACCAGAGGTGAAAGCCTATTGCAAGGACAACAATATCCCTTTCAACATTTTGCTGCTTGTCGTTAATGCCCCTGGTCGCCCTTGAACGCTAGATGAGCTCAACCCTAACATTAGAGTCAAATTCCTACCACCAAATACCACCTCACTACTGCAGCCCATGGATCAATTTGTCATAGCCGCCTTCAAGCAATAGACAAAGAAGATGGAGCAGGGCAAGAAGTCCTATCCAAATTCTGGAAAAGCTATGACCTCTTGGATTGCATTAAAACTGTAAGAGATGCCTGGAATGACATAAAGGAAACAGCAATGAAAAGGGCCTAGACAAAATTATGCCCACAGTGAAGATCCTGTAGCTAATGTTACTGAAAATATTGTAGAGATAGCAAGGCAATTAGACATTGAAGTAGAACCAGAAGATGTTGCTGAACTGCTTGCATCCCATACTGCGCCCTTCAGCAATGAAGATCTTCATCTAGAACTTGAAGAGGAGAGAGATGAAGAAGATGTGCAGGATGGGGTTGAGATCATCGAACAGCCTGAAGGCTTAACTTAAAAAATTCTCTTTGAAGCTTTCCGTCATCTTGATAGCGCCATGGATCTTTTTGAAAAGCATGATAGGAATGCTAACATTTCAGGGGCTTGTGCCGGTTACAAAGAATTCTACAGAGAAAACCTCCATAGACACTTACTTTTCTAAAAGTTCATCAGCACGCAGATCATCAACACCGACTGACAGTCATTTTGATCCCAGATCCTCATCAACTGACAGTCCATTAACAGCTCTGACATCACAAGCCAGTCCTGCGCCTACTCTTATTGCCGCTTGTAGTGTACCCAATTCGCCAGCAAGAAAGTGTCTCGCCTTTGAAGACTTGACTTGTGAAACAGAAGATACCTGTATGACTTCATCTTTCCTACTATAATAAATGCTCTCAGCTGTCCTAAGCTTAGAAAATATTGTGTTTATTTTAGTCATAAATGCATTACTGTATTTATATCAGATAACTGTATGCCTTCATCCTTCCTACTACAATAAATTCTCTCTGCTGCCCTAACCTTACCATTTTTCTTTTAATATTGTGTTTATTTTAGTTATTAATGCATCATTTATATCAGTTATGCCTGTAAATGACTATTGCAATGCAAAGTGAAAAAAAGTATTGCTTCATTTTAAGTACATTTTCGTTTTACATACATGCTCTGGTCCCATTGTGTACGTAAAAGTGGTGTATGCCTGTACATTACTATGGCTGGAGTTGCTCTTCTGATACTGGCAAAATATTAAAAGCAGCATTGCCACCTGCATTGGAGGTATAATGTAAATAACCAATTAATATGAGACCTCCCCCCCACACACAGACAGTGGTTGGGTCCAGACAGCTGATAGATGCTGACAGCACTGTTCACTTCCTTCCATTCTCACACCTTCTCTTCCCCTTGTGCGGAGCAGTCAGTGTTTCAGAGAAGACAGCAAATTTTATTTCAGTTTGTATAACACTACTAATTTTCAGACAGAATGAGATAAGGTAGCCCTGTGTCCTGTAGCTTTGAGCATTATTTTAACCCCTTCACGGACACATTCAATCTGTTACACAAACACGCACACTCATACACACACTCACATATATCTACATGCAAGTATATACAAACACAAATACACATACACACATTATATATATCGATGTGCATATATCTACACACAAATGCATATATATAACTACACACAAATACACATTAACACAAACATGTCTCAGGGGTAAGCAGCTCTTTAAATAAACAGATAAAAAGAAAATAGTATTTTACCGGTATTACGTTATGATTATGTATCTTTTTTGAATAATTATCAAAAACAAGGCAGATCGTTTCCACTATAGTTCTTTACTTGTATGATGTGGTATCTAAATGTCTGTGTGTGTGTGTGTGTGTGTGTGTGTGGGGGGGGTGTGCAGTGGGCTCTGCATCTTGCGAAGTCTATTGTGGCATTTAGCTGACATACATGGCGGTAGAGGGCCCTTTGATTGGACAATCCTAATATGGCATATAGCTGGCATAAATGGGGGAAGGGGCCCCTGCATCTGATAAGGGCCGATGTATATAGCTGCAATAAGTGATTGCAAAAGGCCTCTCTATCTGAACAGGTATTATGTGGTACATAGCTTACATAAGTGGGAGCAAGGGGAAACTCCCATCTTTTCAGGTACAACTGACATAAGTACGGGCTACTTTTACAATATAAGCTTCCTGTTTGGATGCTATTATTATTATCATTTATTATTATCATTTATTTGTATAGCGCTGCCAAATTCCGTAGCGCTGGGTACAATCATAGGGATGTACAATGACAAAGATTTGTGATAAAATACAAAACATAACAAAACGAAACAAATCTAGTACAGGATGAAGAGGGCCCTGCTCCGGAGAGCTCACAGTCTACAGGTTTAGGGTGCAGAGACATAAGGTTGGGGTAGCTTGTTACATCGGTTGTATTTGCAGCAGTGAGTCAGGCAGTTCATGTACATGTATTAGTTTGGTTCAGATGCGGGATGGAGGAGAGATGGTAAGCCTCTCTGAATAGGTGGGTTTTCAAGGATCGTCTGAAGCTATACAAGGTTGAAGACAGTCTAATAGAGTGGGGTAGAGAGTTCCAGAGGACAGGAGCAGCACGTGCAAAGTCTTGGAGGCGAGAGTGGGACGTAGAGATAACAGGAGTGTAGAGACGTAGGTCAGAGGTTGATCAAAGAGGACGGGATGGGGAATATTTCATGATGAGAGAGGAAATATAGTTGGGAGTTAGACTGTTGAGTGCTTTGTAGGTTAGGGCTAATACTTTAATTGTATTCTGGAGTGTATGGGGAGCCAGTGTAGAGACTGGCAGAGCGGAGCAACTGATGTAGATCGGCGACTTAGGTGAATGAGTCTAGCAGAAGCATTCATAATAGATTGGAGGGAGGAGAGGCGGTGTTTTGGAAGGCCACTTAGGAGTAGATTGCAATAATCAATGTGTGACAAAATGAGGGAATGAATAAGTATTTTTGTAGTTTTTTGAGTAAGGAAGGGACGAATTCTGGAAATTTTGCGTAGGTGTGAATGGCAGGATTTGGTAAGCGCTTGTATATGTGGGTTGAATGTGAGTTCTGAGTCTAGTGTGACCCCAAGGCAGCGGACCTGGGGTGAGGTGTTGAGAATAGAGTCTCCAACCATCAGAGAAATGTCAGGTGTTGGATGTCTCGAAGAGGGGGGATAAGAAGCAGCTCAGTTTTGGACAGATTGAGTTGGAGGTAGTGTGAAGACATCCAAGAGAAAATTGCAGAGAGGCAGTCAGAAATCTGGTTAAGTAAAGAGGGAGAGATATCAGCAGAGGAAAGATAGATTTGGGTATCATCAGCATATAGGTGGTACTGGAATCCAAAGGAGGCTTTCCAAGGCAGGATGTATAAAGAGAGAAAAGCAAGGGGCCCAAGACAGAGCCTTGCGGTACTCCAACTGAGAGAGGCATAGGATCACAAGATATGTTGTTAAAGGAAACTGAAAATGAGCAGTTTGAAAGATATGATGCAAACCAGGAGAGGGTTATGTCTCGGATGCCAAATTAATGTAGTATTTTTAGGAGGAGAGGATGGTCAACTGTGTCAAAAGCTGCGGACAGGTCAAGAAGAATTAGTAAGGAGTAATGGCCTTTTGCTTTAGCTGATAACAGGTCATTTGTTACTTTAGCAAGAGCGGTTTATGTAGAGTGTTTAGGACAAAAACCAGATTGTAGTGGATCAAGTAAGGAGTTAGTTGTGAGAAATTGAGTTAGCCGATTATAGACTAGTTGTTCCAATAATTTTGAAGCAAAGGGAAGTAAGGAGACCGGTCAATAGTTAGAAGGCGTGGAGGGGTCAAGCGATTTAGGATTGGTATGATTGACGCATGCTTGAATGTGTCAGGAAATGTGCCAGCAGTGAGAGATTGGTTAAAGAGATGAGTTAGGGTAGGGGTTAGTGAAGCAGAGAGAGAGGGAATAAGTTGTGGATGAATAGGGTCAAGTGGGCAGGTTGTGAGATGAGCCAAGGATAGGAGTGCAGAGACTTTTTCCTCTGTTACAGGAGGGAAGAAGCATAGATTTTTGTTAATAGAATGGGTGGGTAGGATCGCTGGGTTTGCGGGGTGTGAGGTGCAGATCTCTTTTCTAATGGTGTCAATTTTATTTTTGAAGTGATCAGCAATAATTTGAGCAGTGAGGTTGGTAGTGGGCGAGGGGGCAGGCGGACGTAGAAGGGAGTTAAAGGTTGAGAACAGTTTTCTGGGGTTGGATGCATGAGATGACACAAGGGAGGAGAAATAGACTTATTTGACCACGCTGAGCGCAGAGTTGTAGGACTTAAGGGTGAATCTATAATGTTGGAAATCAGCACAGGTGCGGGATTTCCTCCACTGCCGTTCAGCAGCCCGTGAGCATCGCTGAAGATATCTGGTCTGTTTAGTGTGCCACGGTTGCCGTTGAGTGATTGATGTACGTCCAAGAGTGGAGGGTGCAGTTTTGTCAAGTGTTGATTTTAGGTTTGGACAAGAGAGGGATCAAATGTCAGAGAGCAGAGGACTCAGTTGAGTGGAAAAGTCTGTGAGATCCAAGTCATTTAAATTCCTGTAAGGTAGCAGTTTTTTGGGGGCTTGCAAAGATGTAGCAGGTTGAGTAAGAGAGAAAGTTAATAGATGGTGGTCAGAGAGAGGAAAGGGGAAGTTAAGGCAGTTGGAAACAGCACAGAGATTTGTGAAGACCAGGTCTATGGAGTTTCCTTCACAGTGTGTTGGAGATGTTGTCCACTGGGACAGGCCTAAAGAGGTGGTAAGGGATAGAAGTTTAGGGGTAGCAGGTGTGTTATGCTTATCAAGGGGTATGTTGAAGTCCCCTAATATGAGAGAAGGGACATTAAAAGTGAGAAAATGTGGAAGCCAGGCTTCAAAGTGGTCCAGAAATTGTGATGCTGGGCCCGGGGGCCGATAGATAACTGCAACACAAAGAGCTATAGGAGAGAAGAGGCGGATAGCGTGAACTTCAAAAGATGAGAAGGAAAGAGAGGGGGGTGAAGGAATGCAGTGAAATTTACTGTGTGGAGACAGGAGAATTCCTACTCCCCCCTCCTTGTTTGTGTCCTGGCCTGGGAGTGTGACTGAAGTGCAGACCGCCATAGGACAGAGAGGCTACAGCAGTTGTGTTAAAGGAGGAAAGCCAAGTTTCAGTGAGGGCTAACAGGTTTAGTGAACGTGAAATAAAAAGTTGTGAATAGATGTAAACTTATTGCATACTGAGCGTGCATTCCAAAGGGCACAAGAGAATTGGAGTGTACTAATAGAGGTGCAGTTAATGAGGTTTAGAGGGTTACGTGGGCAAGGTGTATGAGGTGTCATTTGGGGTAGTGATATGTGGGAAGCAGAGGATGGACCTGGGTTAGGCGAGACATCCCCAGCTACAAGAAGAAGAAAGATGGTGAGTGAAAGGAGATGAGAATGTGTCTTATGTGAGTGTTTAAGTTTAGGATCAGTGAAGCATGGCTGGCTAAGGGATGTGAGATAGGAATAAAGTTCATGTGTGTTGTAGAGGGGGGAAGGTAGAAGAGAAGAAGAAATATGAATTTTCTGAGTGCTGTTTGTGAATGGAAGAGCTGTGACTTTAAGGAGAAGGGAGGAAAAGGCTATGCATTTTTTCTGAGAGTTAAAATTGAGCTGTCCCTTTCTGCAGTAAAGAGTATACAGCATTAGCAATTTAATCTTTATTTTTGCCAGTTTTTATAACAATGTTTTACCTTTACCCTAAGAGAGTGTGTGTTTGTGAGTGTGTGTGTGAAAGTGAGTGTGTTTTTGTATCTGTGAGACAGAAAGAGTGTGTGTTTGTGTGTGAGAGAGAGTGAGTGTGTGTGTGTGAGTTTCTGTGTATGTGTGAGCGAGATTGAGTGTGTGTGTGAGAGTGTGCAAATTTGTGTGAGAGAAGATTGTATATGTGTGAAAGTGTGTATATGTAAATTTGTGTATATGTGTTGTTACCATTACAACAAATTTGACTAATAATCACCAAGATTACAAGTTGTGCGCAAAATCGGGTGCGTCAATAACGCAAAAAATGAGCGGTATCACACTCTCCATAGCGCTGTCATTACAAGTTACAGAAAAACCTTCTTTTGTTGTGCTATATGGTGTGATAAGCTCCATACCGCACAAAACCCAAGGCCTGACTTGACGTGCTCGTGCACGTTTGGCCCCATAGACATCAATGCAGAGAAAGTGTTAGAAAAAACCTCTATGGGGAAAAAGAAAGTTATGTAAACACCTAACACCCTAATATAAACCCCTATTCTAAATACCCCTAATCCGGATGAAGATGTTGCCGCCTGGAAGAAGATCTTCACCTCCGGACTTCAGAAATGGTGAGTACCTATTTCGGGGTTAGGCTTTTTTTTTGGGGGGATGTTTTTTTTAGATTAGGGACTTTTTTTATTTTAATGGGCTGCAAAAGAGCTGATTGCCCTTTTAAGGGCAATGTCCATACAAATGCCCCTTTAGGGGCAATGGGTAGCTTAGGTTTTTTTAGTGTTAGGTTATTTTATTTTGGGGGGTTTGGTGGGCTTACTGTTAGGGGTTAATTTGTATTTTTGAGGTAAAAGAGCTGTTTAACTTAGGGCCCTTTTAAGGGCTATTGCTATTTTAGTGTTAGATTAGGGGTTGTTTTTATTTGGGGGGGCTTTTAATTTTTATAGGGGTATTAAATTAGGTTTCATTTTTTTATTTTTGATAATTTGGTTTATTTTTTTCTGTAATTTTAGACTTTTTTATTTTTTGTAATTTTCTATGTATTTATTTTAATTTAATCTTAGTTTTTTTTAAGTAATGTTAGGATTTTTCATGTTAATTTTAACTTAGTATTTTTTTATTTTATCTAATTGTGGTTAATTTAGGGGGTGTTAGGTTAGGGGGCTTAGTGATTAAATTAGTTATATGCAATGTGGGGGGGTGCTTTAGGGGTTAATAGTTTAATTAGGTTTATTGTGTTGTGGGGGATGGTGGTTTAGAGGTTGATAGGTTTATTTATTAGTAGCAATGTGGGGGGGGCGGTTTAGGGGTTAATAGGTTTATTTCATTAGTAGTGATGTGGGGGCCGGTGTTTTAGGGGTTAATAGGTTTATTTTATTAGTAGCGATGTGGGGGCTGGCGGTTTAGGGGTTAATAATTTTATTTAGGTGTTAGCAATGTAGGGGGCCGGCGGTTTAGGGGTTATTAGGTTTACTTAGTGTTGGCTATGTGGGGGGTCAGGGGATTAGGGGTTAAAGTGAATGTAAATTAAACGATATTAGCTAAAGTCAAATGAAAGAAGTTAAAAAATGAATTAGACTTTCATTCATGAAATCTTTAGTATATACTTATCATACTTATCTTCAGAGATATTTTCCTAGAAACGCTATACGGATAAGAGCTGAAGCTCCGGTCGCCAGCTATTCAGCTATTGATTGACAGATGACTCATCTACAATCAACAAATCGTTGTTTCCCCCCAGGCAGTGACGTTTGTGCAAAGGGGCTGAACGCCCCGGGGGGTGGGGGACAGCGATTTGTTGATTGCAGATGAGTCATCTGTCAATCAATAATAATAATAATAACTAAGTATTTATATAGCGCCTTTCTCCCAGTGGGACTCAAAGCGCTTTTTCAGCATCACTTTCGGAATTAACCAAAACAGGAGCTGAATAGTAATTATTACCCAATTTAAAGGGAAAGTCTAGTATTATATAAACTTTCATTATTCAGATAGGACTTTTAATTTTAATTGACTTTCCAATTTACTTTTATCATCAAATTTGCTTTTTTCTCTTGGTATTCTTAGTTTAAACTAAACATAGGTAGGCTCATATGCTAATTTCTAAGCCTTTGAGGGCTGCCTCTTATCACATGCTTTTTAAATCTCTTTTCAACACAAAGAGACAGAAAGTACACGTGGGCCATATAGATAACTGTGTTCAGGCACAGGGGGTTATTTAAGATTTAGCACAATACAATGCTAAATTTAAGACAATAGATAATAAACAGTCACAGTCATGTGATCAGGGAGCTGGAAGAAGGTTCCTAGATACAAGGTAATTACAAAGGTAAAAAGTACATTAATATAACTGTGTTGGTTATGCAAAACTGGGGAATGGGTAATAAAGGGATTATCTAGCTTTTAAAACAATAACAATTCTATGGTAGACTGTCCCTTTAATGGTACTCATTTTATCGACCTCAGAAAGATGAATGGCTGAGTTGGCTCTGCTGGGATTTGAACCTGTGACCTTGGATCTTTTAAACAGGCTTTTTTGTAGTCAGGGCATTTACCAACTGAGCTACATAGCTGAATAGTGCGGAAGGAGGATTGGCTCTTATCCGTATAGCGTTTCTAGTGAATTATCTCTGAAGATAAGTATACACTAAAGCAGGGCTCAAAATTTCAGGTTATTAACTTCTAGCCAGGCCAAAATGTTACTCGCCACTTCTGATCCAACCCACTACCTGCTCACATCAAACCCACTACTGCATGCCCTCTTTTGTATATGTTTAGCCAAGGTGAAATACATTATTGTACAGACATTTTTAATATTCTTTATTTTATACCTGAAGAAATTAAATAATACTACATACAGTAATAGATTAACAACAAAAAAAAGTGCATAGCAGTTAGCAACATCAGCTTGGTGGTTCTGGGTAAGACAATAGCTGGATAGAAATAGGAAGTTGTTGAAGTGAGAGAGTTGGGAAAGAGAGTACTGGCATTCATGGAAGGTCTTTGTAGTCCTGGAGATTTTCCTTTAATAATTATCGTCTCTCCCTTCTCTCTCTTTACTATCTTTCTCCCATCCCTCCTCTCTTCAATCTCTTTTTACCCTCTCCCTTATCGCTCAACATTCACTCACTAACTTTCACTCGCCACTATTAAATTTCCACTAGCCAATGGCTAGTAAAGAGTGGAAATTTTGAGCCCTGTACTAAAGATTTCATGAATGAAAGTCTCATTCATTTTTTAACTTCCATTGTTTGATTTTAGCTAATATTGTTTACTTACATTCACTTTAATAGTTTTAATATAGTATTTGCAATGCGGTTTAGGGGTTAACAGGTAGTTTATGGGTTTTAGTGTACTTTGTAACGTTTTAGTTATGAGTTTTGTGAAACATTTTTGTTTCGCAAAATCCATAACTACTGGTCTCAGATAGCGGAATGAATTGTGGTGGTATGAGCTATACCGTTAGCATTATAGCCGGACCGCACAACCTATAATACAGGCACAATGAAAATCCTGCACTCAAAAGTTATTTTTTGAGTGCGGAATGGATAGTTGCGTAAAGGCTAAAATGCTAGCGGTATAGCCGTATCTCCGCGACTTGTAATACAGGAGACCTGCAAATTCCACGCGTAATGGGCAATTTTTCAGCGGTATAGCCGTACCGCACAACTTGTAATTTTGCTGAAATATGTGATTTTAGTCACTTGGCCAAAAATTGCATAAGTAAAAATGTTTCTGCACAGTGCTCAAAAAAATCATTCGCTATAACGTATGGCACATACGCTGGGGGGAGAGGAGGAGGAGTGTCAGTGTCTGTAATTCCTACTAGTCATAGGCCACATAATGCAACAGAGGCTGGAGTTCCTGGCTTTGCAGAAGGGTGTAAAGAACAGGGAGGGAATAGTGATGGTCCAAGTAATAAAGCAAGCGGCAAAAGGTTATTAGCAATAGAATGTAGAAATTCTGGAAAAGGGTACATATGTGTTTAATTCATGTATGCAAACGAGAAGTGCTTGAGTGCTTTAACCCATAAATTGCTTGACAAAGTTGCAGTACATTGCTTTCTGTGAAATACATTATAGCCTCTTTAGTATTTAGGGGTTGGAAAAATGTGTGTGTGCGCGCGCTACATAAAGGTGTGCAGTTAAAGGATTAATGTGGTAGGGTAGGTGTAGAATATTTTGTTGTATTTACTAATTGGTTATCAAAGAGTACTATTTGCTACAGCCCTCTCTCTTGTATGCAAATGGTTAATGCTCCTTGAAAAGTGTGTGTTTATGTCTGTTGAATAGTTTGATTTATTAACCCATTGGTTACCAAAGTGATCTGCAAAATATTACAAGCCTCTCTGGAAGCTATAGGGTTTATGTAGCAGACATGTAACCTGTTGTGTGACCATATCCTATCCTGAGATTACCACTGTTGACGATTACAGTAAGTTGAAATAGTTTATGGGGGCCATTTGCACCTGGGCCCTGAGGTTTCTAGTTACACCTCTGCAATAAAATACATATAAATAAAACATTGTGTAATAAAACATTGAATATATAGGTGTCCCATGGGAGTTTCATGGTGGTTCCATGGGAATAACTAGTATTTTAATGGAGAAACATCGCCGTTACTTTCTAATTTTATTTGAAAAGATTTTTATTAGTTTTCCAAAAAGTAATAATAACATTTGCAGTTACAAAGTTGTAAAATGACATAAAATTAAGCATAAACAGTGAGGTCACAGTTCACTATACAAAATACTCGACATTACACTTAGACATATGAAAGTCGTGCGGTGGTGTGAGAATTTATACCTCTAGGTATGTTATAAATGATTGAGAGTGGGTACACTCACGAAGTATATGTTCTGGGAGAAATAGTACTTTCTAATTTTTAAAGCAATATCCTCCATCTTGGATGTACCCTTTCAGCCATATCAGATTTTCCATTGTGAGATATCTACCAAATGTACAGTGAAAATTAATTTACATGCGTATTATTTTAATTGTTACTACACAGAAAATATTTTTTATTTTAGTAAAAGCGCAGTCTATGTTGTGTAAACATACTTTGAATTCACATCTCCCCCTAACGACAAGGACCGAGATTACTGGCGATGTTGGCGGACTATTGCTGAAACTGTGATTCCTATTATTTCCTATGGAATGCACATCACCACTCGTCGGAACAGAAAAGGTCAGCCCACTTTCTTTTAAAATATCGCCTTACCCACGGATTGCGAGACTGGAGAGCCCTAAAAGGCACATGTGATTCATATTGGAAAAAACTTTTAGAAATATTTTTTGCCAAATGGATACTTGAGATCTGTAACAACTGAGTAGTTAAAAGCACAAAATAATTCAATTTTATTTTTACTCATAAATATATTTGTATGTGAAAAAACAAAACACAATATAATTTCATTTAAAGGGACAGTCTAGACCCAATACTTATTCTTTATTACTCAGTGTTACATACCAGACAAGTATCTTGCAATTTTACAGAAAGAAAAGAACGCAATAGCACTGCACAAATATAGAGTTAGCTCTATTATATAATACTAAAATTTAAATTGTGAGCTAGAGTGCTTGTGCACAAAAATAATTGCCAAATTGAGTCCCTAAAGACCCTAAAGGGGTTTTTTTAAACTCGAAAGAATGCACTTACTTAGCACTTCTGTAACCCTTTTAAATTCAAAACATCGTCCTTGAAAGGCAAACAAAGAGTGGGGTTTAACAAGTTAAAACGTAACTTTTAATATAAATTGTCGTGTTAAAATTTGTACATGTATGTGTGTTTATAAAAAACAATTAAAATCACAAAAAGACTCGAATTTGCATCAATTTTATTTAGGTTTGGAACAAAAAGTATTATTCCAGAATAGTGACAAAAGCGTCTAATATTTTGGTATTCTTTGGTAATAGTACTGAGCTAAGTTTTAATTCTGTACTTGGTGCTGATCCAACTTATATAGGCTTAATAAGTTATGGTATAGATGTATATAGTGTACTAGTATACCTTATAGGCTATTGTTGTGTAAGTTGGTGTGCCCACTTTGATCTGTGTTATGCAATTAATTGACTTATACGTCATTTACTAAATTTCAATATAAGTGAGTGTTGTACACCTATATCACTATATATTTTTAATTAGTAAGTTGGTGTGCTCAGTTTAGTTACGTTTGGCTTTGTATTGTGTTTCAAAGTATTCCTTATACAAGAGTGCCTTTCTATTTGCAGAAGATTGTACAATTTGACACTATATATTTCCAATATCAGGGTTTTGTGATAATTGTCAAATTTTGTACATCCCACTCTCTTAAATTGCATAAAGCCTTCTTATTTAGGGGCTGTTGTATTATAGCACCTTGGATATAACTACATGTATATATTGCTTAGATAAAAGTAACTACTGTCAGGTATGTTAATGTGTCCAACAATTCTCGAGTTGCACACTTGTTAAATTAATAAGGGTTATGTAATCTGACACTTTATATTGTCAGTACTCTGATTTCACGCAACTTGTACATACATTTAGCAGTCATACAGATTTATATACTTATTATGCACGTGTGGATACTTTGTTTAATAAATTATAAAATCTTGCAAATATTGTGTTTGCTTTTATTATAATTCGTAATTTTGTATCAATATCAGTGTTTAGAAACATACAGGGGTAAGTACTCTTGGCTATTAGGACTAGCCTGGGTTGAAATTTGATCGTATATTTATTGTACTCTTTGGCCCTTACTGGTATTATAGTCAGGATGTTGGTATAAACTTTTTCATATAGTAAGTAACAAAAGAGTATTTTTTATCTCACAGTCTCAACCTACTTTGAGAATGTATCTATCAGTGGTTTCCCCTGCTAGATGATACTTGGCTAAATGCCACCTCAGTCTTAGAGTTATACACAGTGTGGCTGATATCTTGTATCAATTGATATTTACAATGTATCCGTAGTAATCTGTAAGATGTTTCCACTGTTCTCTTTATAATTATACAATCATTCACTTGTGTTGGACAAGTAATACTGCGATAGTACTTATATATAACCATAACATAGGCTTTTAAAATTTCAGCACTATTTATTTAAACTATTGGTATAGTCAGTCACACTTGCCAAACATTAATGAAAAAAGGTTTTATGATCTTTAGTATGTTCACTTGTGTTAGGCGAATAGTAGTGTGATAGTTATTTTAACCACAGCAGAGGCTTGTAACGTTTAGGTACTAATTATTTGAACTGTCTGTAAGATCTGCTGCACTTGCCAGGCAATGCTTGGCTAGACGCTGTTGCAGCCGTTACATGAATGCTAAGTAATACGTATCCTACTGAGGTTAACCTTAATACTAAATTAGCATTGTTATATTCTAATGAATCCAAAGTCATTTGTCACTCCGTTTTTAAATTATATTTTAACAACGAGTCTATTTTGCAGTTTAAAACTAGCTAATTGGGTATTAGGAAATACCCTCCCTTGACATGTTTCGCCGACTTGATCTCGGCTTTTTCAAAAGGTGACGCGCGCTGGCGTCTGCGGGCATTTATACATAAAGCTCCACCCTTTTTTTGAACTTCACTGCCAATCCGTTTTCTGAAGAGTTCAGTCATCTCTTCTATTGGGTATTCCATCCGTGTGGGAGGTGGGGATTGGATTCTAAACAAAGTATCATGACAATAGATGAAAGGAAGGAGATTGTATCCATCTAAACTGTGTATGATTTATTTTTAACATGCTAGTGATTACATTAGGGGGAATTCCTGTTCCTTCGTAACAGTGTGTGTTATGATAAATTGATGCATCATCGTCTTGAAACAATAAATTATATTTACTACGGTACACTTTTGCATTATTTCAGTTATAAGATGTTACCTAAAGTTTCTATTGTTTTGCCAATACGGACTGCATTTTATAGCATACTATTAGTAGCAATGTATTAAAGGGACACTATACCCAAACATTTTCTTTCATGATTAAGGTAGAGAATATAATTTTAAACAACATTCCAATTTACTTCTATTACCTAATTTGCTTCATTCTTTAGATATACTTTAATGAAGAAATAGCGATGCACACGGTGAACCAATCACAGGAGGCATCTATGTGCAGCTACCAATCAGCAGCTACTAAGCATATCTAGATATGCTTTTCAGCAAAGAATATCAAGAGAATGAAGCACAATAGATAATAGAAGTAAATTAAGTAAATTAAAAAGTTGTTTATAATTGTATGCTCTTTCTAAATCATGAAAGAAAAAATTTGGGTTTCATGTCCCTTAAGGTGCACAATTTGTTTGTTATATGGAGAAAGATTGTCCTCTTGGGTTAACATTTAATTGTTTGTCACTGCTTTCAACGACTCTAAGTAGATGACTGTATGATTCATAAATATGCATCAATAACATTTTTTATCTATTTATTCAAACCGGGGATCTCAATATTCAAGACTAATAAAAAAGAGAAGAAAGAACTTAGAGGCTTATGAATTGAGAAATTTAAAATCTGACCTAAATAAGGAATTATCTTGAGACTAAAATATGTGTATGGTGATGAAAGTGTAAGAAATTGTGGTGATTTCGGTTAAACTTGCAATTGTCAGGTGTATCAAGTGAATAATGAAAAAAATATTTATTTTCTTTTGTGAAAAAAGATTTTAAAGAGAGATTTGGGTGATGAAATTTATTGAATAGAGAAATTTTATTTTATATGTGTTTAATTAAGTGATGAAAGACACACAATTAACTGGGACTCAATATATGTGTTTAATATAGAATACAAAAAAAAAAACCTGTGTATGGTGCTTAAAGTTATAAGTTCACATGCAGCAAATGAACAGAATTTTTTTTTTTATGTAACAAAATTTTTTTTATTTAAAAAGAAGGACCAGTGTCAGTCAATATTAAGTATATGATAAGGTATATGCTGTGGATGTGAATGGATGTGAAGTGGTACAACTATGTGCCCAAAGTTAAATTAAAATGAAAATTGGCCATTTATTTTACGTGCAATTTTGTGAGTTTAAGATAAATGTACCCACCTTAGTATGAGATTGGTTATAAATATCAGCAATCTTTGTGAGTTATAATTGTACATATATGGCTCTCCTGCACCAACTGGAAAAAATTACAATGGAGAAAGAGAGCAATGTGAATCATTGTTTAAGATATAGTAACGTGTATGATGTTGGTGTTGGTGAATCGAAGTGGTGTAACTAAATGTCATGAAAATAAAAATAAATGTCAATTGACATGAATTATAAAACACTTTTTTTGGTGCTTTTTCTTGAATTTGAAACTATTATTGCTCTTATGAATATGATGTTGGTTTTAAATGTCAACTATCTCCATATACACCAGGGCTGAACTGGGAATCAAAAGCAGCCCTGGAAAAATATGAAGACCAGCCCTATTTTCCGTTGAGTCAATAGAATAGACATACTCCATTTTTCTCAAAGGGGATTACTGGGACACTTCTTATCCAATATTGTTTCAGAATGAAATTATATTACTTTGTATTAAATACAAATGTCAGATTGATGTTATATAGCAGCCGTACAACCCAATTGCATCCATTAATCACCCCTTTAAATTGAAGTTTTCCAGCCCCAGCTGCTGCAGCCCACCGGGAAATCTCCTGGTATCCTGGTAGGCCAATCCGGCCCTGATGTACACATATTACAGTTGTCCTTTGACATGTTGTTGTCTGTCTGAATAATATTAGAAACTTAGAATTAATTTCAATACTTATTCTTTATTACTCAGTGTTACATACCAGACAAGTATCTTGCAATGGTTTCTACATCTATAAGCTCGAAGAAGTACATCAAACTTTTAATTAATCACTGTTTGTTAACAGCTGAAAATGACTGCCAAGCTCCGCCCACAGCTTTATTCTTGTCCAGTTAGCTGTTTTCTTGTAAGACAGTTTTAGCAGTGAATGTTTAATATTTTTCAGTTACCTATTTCAAATTGCACATGCACAAATCAGCATGTGTGAGTAGGAAAACTTATTTAAGAGTTGATCATGATTGGAGAAACCTAACATGCCAAAATATACACGCAATAATGATGAATATTTCAAAGTTTCCTGTACTTCATACAAGCTTATAGATGTGGAACCAGTTGCAGGGTACGTCTCTGGTATGTATCAATTAATAATTAAAATTATGTATTGTCCCTTTTAAATTAGCATTATTGTAAACCTTAAAATCAAAATTAAACTTTCAGGACTCAGATAGCAATTATTCTTCATAAAGGGATTGTATTCTCTGAAATGTCACTTTGATTTGCTATATAATTGCACATAGGTGGATGACAAATATAGCGGGAGCTTTATTTATTTTTATATATATATATATACAGTCTGTGTGTATATAGAAACAATGCCAGGTACTCAGAATGGCAGATTTTAAAACTATTGTGTAAAAACATCCATAATGTTTTGGTTCTTACATGAGACTTTTCAAATGGAATAATACATTTCTTTAGTAGCCAGTATGAAAATTACAGTTTTTTGCTATGGAAGAAACCAGGTGTACGGTGATAAATGTGAGTGTGTGTGTGGGGGGGAGTCTGAAACTGTGTTTCTTTATCTCTTGGATAAGCCAAACACCCATGAGACCATTTGCTTAAAGGGACAGTCAACACCAGAATTTTTGTTGTTTCAAAAGATAGATAATCCCTTTATTACCCATCCCCCAGTTTTGCATAAACAACACAGTTATATTAATATACTTTTAACCTCTGTGATTACCTTGTATCTAAGCATCTTCTGACAGCCCCCTGATCACATGACAATTTATTTATTATCTATATACTTTCATTTTAGCCAATTAGTGCAGTGTCTGCCACAATCCACGGGCGTGCTTACAATGTAATCTATAGGGATTACCTGAACTAGCTCTCCCCTGCTGTGAAAAGCAAATACAAAAGCATGTGATTAGAGGCGGCCTTCAAGGGCTTAGAAATTATCATATGAGCCTTCCTAGGTCTAGCTTTCAACTAAGAATACCAAAAGAACAAAGCAAAATTGGTGATAAAAGTAAATTGGAAAGTTGTTTAAAATTACATGCCCTATTTGAAACATGAAAGTTTTTTTTGGACTTGACTGTCCCTTTAAAAGAGAAAAATCTACTCCTTCAAATGAGGGGGTCACATGACCCTTAAGATATCACATGGTTGAAGTAAAATTTCAAATTGTCAACCCTCCCCCCAGGACACTAAGTTCAGAGTAATAAAACTTACAAAGTAAACTGCACTGCCCTCTCTACCAAATAAACTAACCCACACTTGAGTCTCTTATCTTCAGATTAGGGTTCACAGCAACCTCTTAAAGGGACAGTACACTGTAAAATTATTTTTATATGAATGTATTTTCAATGACTTGTTATACCAGCTGCAGAGTATAAAATTTATGAGAAATTGCATTTTTCGGTTTATTTGTGTATATGAAGTAGCTGGTTTTGTGTTTTTAAACCGCAGCTATTACAATGGGTTGAGCTTCAGGTAATATCAGATCTCATTATGTCATCACTTTTATGTACACAGACTTGCTTCCTTTTCTTATATTTGTCTGGAAAACTAAAGCTCAATACATAGAGAGAACAATGGAAAATTATCATTTTATTACTTAACTATCATGCCCCCCACTGAGAGTGTAATCTCTTTTGCTGGCTGTGTTTACTTAAGCTATTCAATAGAACAGTGTTTTTCAACCAGTGTGCCGTGAGAGATCCTCAGGTGTGCCACGGCAGACTGACAACAGTGTGACATATTTTTTAAACTTTGCTTGTTTTTTACTCCCAGTGCAAGGGTAGTTTGTAGGAGGCATGGCATAACAGCACAATACATACAGTATGTGTGTGTTTGTGTGTATGTGTATATATATATATATGCTGTATTAGGCTACAATGTGTGATTTTTTTTAAATTTTGGGATGGTGGTGTGCCACAGGATTTTTTAATGTAATGTTTAATGTATACTCTAATGTAAAAACTTTCAGTATAGGTTGGGATACCACAGGCTAAATCAGCTATTTCAAATGCCAAAATAGGGGTAAAGGAGCTACTTGTAAACAATTTAAAACACTCCAGCAGGTAAAATGAATCATTGGGAACAATTTACAGGGTAGACATTTTTGGGTGAACTGTCCCTTTAATATTATATAGTTAGTTTAAAAATGCCATCTACTTATATTGTTAGATCCTTGCTTTACAGTTAAAAAAAAGTGTGGGTGGTAAACTATAAATATATGTTGTATTTGTTTGAGTCATTTTACAATTTTTGCTCTGCTGGAACATTTCTGCGGACTTCTATGTGTGCAAACCCTATAAACCAGGGGAGTTCACCCTGCTACTTTTGTGTAGCAACAGCATTTTAATGCCCAGATTATACTCAGTCCACTAATACCAAGTAACACTAAATAGCAGCAGCACCTGACAACTGGTCATTATGAGTTTCTGATCCAAGTCACTATCACTTGAACCTGTTATGTAAGCACCAGTGTTAGAGCCCCCAAAAATAAAGGTGACCCCCAACCTATAAGAGCCTAACTCTGACCACCCACCACTACTTGACATACCCAAGAGTCCCAGTGCAAAGTTAACCCTTGCCAGTCCCACACCACTGCAACTAACCCTACTGGATCCCCTAGTGTCATTAACTCTAACTGTGACTTTGCAAGTAATGTTAGGTCGAAAGACCTGTAGCAGTGGTTAGGGTTAATTTCTAGGGGTGAGCAGAGTGGGTGGTCAGAGAGCTCTTGTTAATTAACAAGTTAATTGTACTGGAAATTGCATCAGTCTTAGTGGTTAGGGCTATTGCAATGGGGGACCTCAGGATCATTGCAGCTAAGATGTTAATTACAGTGCAGATACCTTGGGAAGGACTCACAATAATGTTAAAATGTTAACTTTATTTATTTGTTTTACTTTAGGGGTTGTACAACCTTTAGAAAAAAATTACAGTGAAAAAAATGTCATTATGGTCTATTATTTGAAGAGTTTGGATATCACTGCTATAAACCTTATAAAAAGTGTTGTAAATGTGCTGCGTGCTCTGTCATTTTTCACATTTTTGTTGTCAAACTATAGGAAGCACAAGATCTTTCATACTAACATTCTTCTATCTGAAATAAATTGGATTTTGTTATTTTTTGTCTCTTTTCTTTCCCTTTTGTCTCAGTTATTCAGTATTTACCGCAGAGGAAAACCAGTAATTACACGACTGTTATAACTTGATAGCATTACATTGTTATGTTCACCAGAAGAAAAATCGGTTAAACATATTTTGACTTTTCCATGTAAATTTGATCATCACAACTGTAACCAGAATATATGTTATCAGGAGTGGGTTTGTGATCTAATCAAATGAACATGGTCTCAAATGAAATCTCAAATTCAGCACGCGTGGGTGTTCTGTTCTCTATTATTATAATCCCTGCAAATTGCTCTGCACTACAGAGCTTTTGTTCTAGTGTCAAGTGGTTAAGAACCATAGAAGACAAGATTTCATTACAACTGTGCAACTTAAAACCTTGTGGGTATTGCATTAACCTGTTAACTGCTGAGGCTGCTTTCAATGTATTTCTCTACTAAGCTGACAATGATGCAGCCACAGGGCTGGAAAAATATGAAGACCAGCCCTATTTTCTGTTGAGTTAGTAGAATTCTCATTCCCTATTTTTCTCAAAGGGGATTACTGGGATACTCTTCCCCAATATTTATTTTAGAATTAAATTATATTACTTTGTATTAAATAAAAATGTCAGACTGATGCTATGGGGTAGATTTATCAAGCAGCGGATGATGCAATCTACCCCCAAAGTTTCCGACTTAAGTTAAGAAGCAGCGCTGCTCCTTAACTCATCCGCTACCTCTGAGGCAGACAGCAATACGATCGGGATGATTGACATCCCCTGCTAGCGGCTGATTGACCGTGAATGTGCAGGGGGCGGCATTGCACAAGCATTTCACCAGAAATGCTTGTGCAATGTTAAATGCCGACAGCATATGCTGTCGGCATTTAGCGATGTCTGACGGACATGATTCACCACAGCGAATCATGTCTGCCCGCCGCCTGATTATTCAGCCTCTATATAGCAACCCTACAACCCAATTACATCCACCGGGAAATTTCCTGGTATCCTCGTAGGCCAATCCAGCCCTGTGCAGCCATAGCCTCCCTCATGTGTTATTTATGAGAACAAATAATATGTTAATGTATATAGTACCTGAATGAATGTTTACTGCTCGGGATGTTCCTGATTTGGGATATGTGTCCTGTCCCTCCTTCATCGAATTATTTCAATAAAGAGAGCATTAAAAACTAGTATCTGATGCTATTACAATAAATGGTATTACAATAGATTACAAACTCACTTATGTTGAAACTACTCAGGATGTCTAATTCCCATTGCTATAGTTTTAGGTTTTGTTTCCACTGAATTGTAAAAAATTGAGCCATAAATTACCAAAGTTGCAGACAGCTAAAAGATGTTTACCGCTCACTCTTTTTTCATTTAGGTGTAAGTTAATATTGTGGTAACATTTCCATCAGACGTTGGATTTCTCAAAAAGTGCGCCATAACAAGTTAGTTGCTATGGTAAACCAACCTTACAGTAAAAAATGTATGTTTAATGTCTGCGCTCCTTACCTGTGATCACCTCTAAAGAGAAACAAACAAAAAAGATACATTTATACATATTTTTTTTAACTGTAAGCAAATACTACTTTTTATTATAATTACATTTTCTACTTTATTAATATATGTCATATTTCTTGCTGCCCTAGACATTGGTCTAGTTTGGATTTTGTAGATATGTACTTGTATATATTTTTATATGTACTTATATATTGATATTTGCATAAGAATATAAGTGCAACTATTCCTTTACATGGGACAACAATAAATATTACATATTACAATTTTTTTTCTACATTGAAACACTTGCATTATTTGCAAGTTTTGCAATTTCAATGGGAACTAGTCCTCAAAAATATAATTTTTCCCCTTTGCACCTAGTTAAGCTGGGTGTAATTTTTTCAATGTAAAGTGAGCCTCCAGCAGTGTATTAACGGTTTGTGCTTTCATTGGACACCTGGTGTAAATTAGTGCTTAAGGGCTTCTTATACTTTTTATGGGACACAATAATATGCCGATGTTGTAGTATAACGCTCCCTCTGAAGCAGTTGATACACAAAGTTGCTTTTGACAGCATATTTATCAGTTTGCGACCTTGCACAAACCAAATTACGGCTCAATTGAAATGAGCCTTTAGTGTGGCACTAGGATGCCAAGCCAGTGACACACGTAATTGCAATGTCTAGCAAGGTAAATGAATCAAAAAAGTGGAGTTAAAGTACTTTCTGGAAAAGCTTCCTTCCATGTTTGGCCAAATTCCTGAACTGTTTTACCTGATCTGACCAAATTTATTCTAGTTCCATGGCACCCAACAAACAAGACAAAGAAATCAATCATCAGCAGTCGTTACTAAAGGAAAAGCAGCAGGCACAGTAATAACTATATCTAGGCAATCTTTAGCACTGTCCCAACTTGTTGAGGGAGGAATGTGGACCACACTCTTAACCAGTGATGCTGAAAAACAGAAATGGGAAAAAAATAACAGTGAAATAAGTAACTGTAAGGACTGGAAAAAATGAGATAAAAAAATTGCAACCTATCGGCTAGATTTAGAGTTCTGCGGCCAAAGGGGTGCGTTAGCTACGCATGCTTTTTCCCCCCCGCACCTTTTAAATACTGCTGGTATCTAGAGTTCACAGAATGGCTGCGTTAGGCTCCAAAAAGGGAGCGTAGAGCATATTTACCGCCACTGCAACTCTAAATACCAGCGTTGCTTACGGATGCGGCCAGCTTCAAAAACATGCTCATGCACGATTCCCCCATAGGAAACAATGGGGCTGTTTGAGCTGAAAAAAAAACCTAACACCTGCAAAAAAGCAGCGTTCAGCTTCTAACGCAGCTACATTGTTTCCTATGGGGAAACATTTCCTACGTCTGCACCTAACACTCTAACATGTACCCCAAGTCTAAACACCCCTAACCTTACACTTATTAACCCCTAATCTGCCGACCCCGCTATCGCTGACTCCTGCACTTTATTATTAACCCCTAATCTGCCGACCGCACACCGCTGCCACCTACGTTATCCCTATGAACCCCTAATCTGCTGCCCCTAACACCGCCGACCCCTATATTATATTTATTAACCCCTAATATGCCGCCCCCAACGTCGCCGCTACCTACCTACACTTATTAACCCCTAATCTACCGGACCGTGCCGCTATTATAATAAAGTTATTAACCCCTAATCCGCCTCACTCCCACCTCAATAACCCTATAATAAATAGTATTAACCCCTAATCTGCCCTCCCTAACATCGCAGACACCTAACTTCAAGTATTAACCCCTAATCTGCCGATCGGAGCTCACCGCTACTCTAATAAATGTTTTAACCCCTAAAGCTAATTCTAACCCTAACCCTAACACCCCCCTAAATTAAATATATTTTTATTCTAACGAAATAAATTAACTCTTATTAAATAACTTATTCCTATTTAAAGCTAAATACTTACCTGTAAAATAAACCTTAATATAGCTACAATATAAATTATAATTATATTGTAGCTATTTTAGGATTAATATTTATTTTACAGGCAACTTTGTATTTATTTTAACCAGGTACAATAGCTATTAAATAGTTAATAACTATTTAATAGTTACCTAGTTAAAATAATTACAAAATTACCTGTAAAATAAATCCTAACCTAAGTTACAATTAAACCTAACACTACACTATCAATAAATAAATTAAATAAACTACCTACAATTATCTACAATTAAACCTAACACTACACTATCAATAAATTAATTAAATACAATACCTACAAATAAATACAATTAAATAAACTAACTAAAGTACAAAAAATAAAAAAGAACTAAGTTACAAAAAATAAAAAAATATTTACAAACATTAGAAAAATATTACAACAATTTTAAAGTAATTACACCTACTCTAAGCCCCCTAATAAAATAACAAAGACCCCCAAAATAAAAAAAATGCCCTACCCTATTCTAAAATTAAAATAGAAAAGCTCTTTTACCTTACCAGCCCTGAAAAGGGCCCTTTGCGGGGCATGCCCCAAAGAATTCAGCTCTTTTGCCTGTAAAAAAAACACATACAATACCCCCCCCCCCCAACATTACAACCCACCACCCATCTTGGATGACGTCATTTAAAGGAACCGTCATTCGGCGAGTAGGCATTGGTAGAAGAGGATGTTCCGCGTCGGCTGGAAGATGATGGCTCCGGAAGAAAGAAGATTGAAGATGCTGCTTCATAGACGACTTCATCCCGATGATGGACTTCTTCAGCGCCCGCTTGGATCCAGACTTCAGCCCGAGGATGGACGTCACTCTTCAGCCCCCCGCTTGGGCTTGGATCAAGACTTCGGACCCTCTTCTGGACCGATCGGTGAACCTGGCATGGTGAAGACAAGGTAGGGAGATCTTCAGGGGCTTAGTGTTAGGTTTATTTAAGGGGGGTTTGGGTTAGATTAGGGGTATGTGGGTGGTGGGTTGTAATGTTGGGGGGGTATTGTATGTGTTTTTTTTACAGGCAAAAGAGCTGAATTCTTTGGGGCATGCCCCGCAAAGGGCCCTTTTCAGGGCTGGTAAGGTAAAAAGAGCTTTTCTATTTTAATTTTAGAATAGGGTAGGGCATTTTTTTATTTTGGGGGTCTTTGTTATTTTATTAGGGGGCTTAGAGTAGGTGTAATTAGTTTAAAATTGTTGTAATATTTTTCTAATGTTTGTAAATATTTTTTTATTTTTTGTAACTTAGTTCTTTTTTATTTTTTGTACTTTAGTTAGTTTATTTAATTGTATTTATTTGTAGGTATTGTATTTAATTAATTTATTGATAGTGTAGTGTTAGGTTTAATTGTAGATAATTGTAGGTAGTTTATTTAATTTATTTATTGATAGTGTAGTGTTAGGTTTAATTGTAACTTAGGTTAGGATTTATTTTACAGGTAATTTTGTAATTATTTTAACTAGGTAACTATTAAATAGTTATTAACTATTTAATAGCTATTGTACCTGGTTAAAATAAATACAAAGTTGCCTGTAAAATAAATATTAATCCTAAAATAGCTACAATATAATTATAATTTATATTGTAGCTATATTAGGGTTTATTTTACAGGTAAGTATTTAGCTTTAAATAGGAATAAGTTATTTAATAAGAGTTAATTTATTTCGTTAGAATAAAATTATATTTAATTTAGGGGGGTGTTAGGGTTAGGGTTTGAATTAGCTTTAGGGGTTAAAAAATTTATTAGAGTAGCGGTGAGCTCCGATCGGCAGATTAGGGGTTAATACTTGAAGTTAGGTGTCGGCGATGTTAGGGAGGGCAGATTAGGGGTTAATACTATTTATTATAGGGTTATTGAGGTGGGAGTGAGGCGGATTAGGGGTTAATAACTTTATTATAATAGCGGCGCGGTCCGGTCGGCAGATTAGGGGTTAATAAGTGTAGGTAGGTAGCGGCGACATTGGGGGCAGCATATTAGGGGTTAATAAATATAATATAGGGGTCGGCGGTGTTAGGGGCAGCAGATTAGGGGTTCATAGGGATAACGTAGGTGGCAGCGGTGTGCGGTCGGCAGATTAGGGGTTACAAAAATTTAATAGAGTGGCGGCGATGTGGGGGGACCTCGGTTTAGGGGTACATAGGTAGTTTATAGGTGTTAGTGTACTTTAGAGCACAGTAGTTAAGAGCTTTATAAACCGGCGTTAGCCCAGAAAGCTCTTAACTACTGACTTTTTTCTGCGGCTGGAGTTTTGTCGTTAGATTTCTAACGCTCACTTCAGCCACGACTCTAAATACCAGCGTTAGGAAGATCCCATTGAAAATATAGGATACGCAAATGGCGTAGGGGGATCTGCGGTATGGAAAAGTCGCGGCTGGAAAGTGAGCGTTAGACCCTTTCCTGACTGACTCCAAATACCAGAGGGTGGTAAAAACCAGCTTTAGGAGCCTCTAACGCTGGTTTTGACGGCTACCGCCCAACTCTAAATCTAGCCGTATGAAAAGTACATGGACAAAATAATAAGAAAAATAAAACAGACAACGGATAAAAGTGGCAGAGATAGAAGAGGGAAATGAGAGAGAAAGACAAGAAAAAAAAAGAAACAGAAGGAAAATAGAGACAGCAATAAAAGAAGCTAGAGAAAAGGGTAATACATAGCAGGCATGGAAGACAAAGGAAAAGGGTGGAGGAAACACAGGAGGAGGTAAAGAGACTTGCTTAGGAACCCCCATGAATGCACTTGTTACAGGAAACATTTCTACTTCATGGTGCTGAAAGACTCATCCATGGTGGAAGCAAAGAGCTCCTTAAGACTCTGGAGAGCTACTAGTAAGGTTCTTCCTACCAGATAATTTACCGCCCTCAATTTAATACTAAAATCTAAACCACCTACCAATGATTAGCTTTGTTCAGATTCTGGCAGTTACAATAGCTAGAAAATGGTAACCCTTAAAAGACTGACATTTGTCATAGATATGATCATTATTTAAGCATGTTAATATTTTTGATGCAAAAGTGTAATTTTAAATTGATACCATTATGTTTGTGTTACTGATACCACTGCTGTATTAAAGGGATAAAGAAGACAAAAATTAAAAGTTAACGATTAGGATAGAACATTCCAAAAATAAATAGACTTCTATTGTCAAATGTACCCCTTTCTCTTGGTCTGTCTGGTTTAAAAGATTAAATAATTAAAGATTGGTTGTTGATACATTAGATAGGTAAGATTCTTGTAGGGAGACAGAAAATGATGGAGACTCTCACCAATATAAATCACCACACTTGATATTTAGATTTGATTATTAATTTCTTGCCACCCTATAATTATGAGGACTAGAATAACAAATAGCATGATCTGTACCTTCATGAGGTAATAATTTAGCTGTATAAAAATGCACTTATATCAACAGAGCAATGTGTTTTGATATGGAGATGAACTTAGGAATTATATACAAATATACATTTTTGTGAGGGTCAGTGATTGCTCACTTTTTGTTTAGTTCCTCTGTATTGCTTCTATATATTTTGCTTTTCTGTAATATAAATTTCCTTAGTCATCTGCTGTCCTTAACTGCCAAAACCATTGTGGGACACTCAAAACTCGTTAATGTACAGGTCTACAGCCTATGACAGCTGTGAAAATTGCATTGCAAACTTCTGAGAAAAATACATTGTTATTAACACCATGACATCCTAATTATATACTGAAAACCCCATATACACACTTTGTAGGAAAGCCAAATATTATACAACCTAAAACATCAAGGGCTTTTAACAGATGATCAATTTGTTTGGAAGATGTGTGACAGTATCATTGACTTCATTTGTCTAAAGTAAATGCTTTCATTTGGTTTTCTTCACTGCTTAAATTAATAATGTGTTCTCCAGGTTTAGCCCATATTGCAACTTACTTTTGCCAAAAAACTGCCAAGGAGTCTCTGAACTGGAGGAACAATGGGATTTCAAATGGTACCACCCAAGAGGCAATGCCTGTTCCTGTGTTTTTCCATAGCAACAAATACGCCTGATTAAAAACCCTTTCATATGCTTTATATAATGAGCATCCCATAGGAAATTTACAATGGTGTGCCCTGCATTCTAATTAGGATTAAGACTGGGGCTAGAGGAACAAAATTCCTCAGGCACTAAATGCTGAATGTATACTAAGCAAAATGGAAGCAAAGTCAGTGTGAAATGTTTAATAGGTTTAAATTGGATCTGTAAACCTCTCTGTTGAATGTTGCAGCAGTTTTTTTGGAACCAAATTTACAGTTAAGAACTACTTAGCACTAAATGATCTTCAAGAATATACACAACAAAACTCATTTAAGGTTCTCTAGAGATAAATAGAATACTTGTCAAATAAATTCCTTTGTGATTAATCATTTTGCAGTGGAAGTAACTATACATAAAAATGGTTTGTGATACTAAATTAAAGGGACACTGAACCCAATTTTTTTCTTTCGTGATTCAGATAGAGCGTGCAATTTTAATCAACTTTCTAATTTACTCCTATTACCAATTTTTCTTTGTTCTCTTGCTATCTTTATTTGAAAAAGAAGGCATCTAAGCTTTTTTTTTTGTTTAGGACTCTGGACAGCAATTTTTTATTGGTGGATGAATTTATCCACCAATCAGCAAGCACAACCTAGGTTGTTCACCAAAAATGGGCAGGCATCTAAACTTACATTCTTGAATTTAAAATAAAGATACCAAGAGAATGAAGAAAATGTGATACTAGGAGTAAATTAGAAAGTTGCTTAAAATTTCATGCTCTATCTGAATCACGAAAGAAAAAAATTGGGTTCAGTGTCCCTTAAATAAACTTAGTTTTACCTTCTTAATAAAGTGGGGCTAACTTATTATATTTGCAGATGCATCTACTCAATTCATAAGGGTAGACCAGATCTTGTTTAGTATGTAACTTTGGAAATGGTAAATGTTGACATTGATAAATGACAAACAAGCACATGGCATAGTCTGTGGCTTCTAATTCTCTTAGAACAGTGTTATTCAACCACAGCTCTTTGTATCAAGCCAAGAGAATTGTGTGATTTCTTTACTTGGGCATAAGTCAATAAAACTGGTTGAGACAATGATTAGTCACTTTAGCAGAAGCAGAGAGATCTCGCCAGCTGGGGTGTTTTTCTTAGATTTATTAAACAAATGAACTCTCCCCATACAGTTAATTTGATTGTTATGTCTAACTGAAAACTATCTGCATAATATATCAATCTCAGCCAACTAGAAAAGGGAAGGCCACTCATTTCAAATGAGGGACCACACTGTTTTAATTTTTTTTATCTATTTATTTTTCCAAGCAATGGAAAACAGAATGTACAGTCTCCATTCACTGTCATACAGCTTGTGTACTATGGAAACTTTAAACCAGATAAAAGAAAATACTTAAACATAAAAAGAATCTGAATACACTAGAGCAGTGTTTCCCAAATCCAGTCCTCAGGACCATAACAGGCCAGATATTCATTACATTCCAGACTTTTTATTTTTTTAAAAGATAGATAATCCCTTTATTAACCATTTCCCAGTCTTGCATAACCAACACGGATATATTAATATCCGTTTTACCTCTGTGATAACCTTGTATCTAATCCTCTGCAGACTGCCCCCTTATTTAAGTTATTTTGACAGACTTGCATTTTAGCCAATCAGTGCCCTCTCATAAGTAACTCCACGGGCATAAGAACAATGGTATCTATCTGGCACACGTTAACTAATGCCCTCTAGCTGTGAAAAACTGTCAAATGCATTGAAATAAGAGGCAGTTTTCAAGGGCTTAGAAATTAGCATATGCGCCTACCCAGGTTTAGCTTTAAACTAAGAATACCAAGAGAACAAAGCAAATTTGATGATAAAAGTGAATTGGAAAGTTGTTTAACAGTGCATATCCTATCTGAATCATGAAAGTTTAATTTTGACTAGACTGTCCCTTTAAACATTAAAATAAATGCTAGATAGAATGATGCATTTAAAGAAAAGATTAATCTGAGAATAAGTTTAATTAGCTGTTTAAATATTGACAAAACATAGTGTAAAATTTTAGTGTCTATAAAACAATGGGAACTGCCATGTTGTAACTTAGGTTACCTTCACTGCTGTGGCCAATTAGTGACAGTTATAAACCGGTCACAAGAGTGTGCAGCCAATGGATGTGTGGAATATAAAAGTGTTCCGCACTTCCATTGCATTGCAAAGTGCAGTTTTATCTTACCTGCATCAGTCTGTTATCCTTGGCTTACATTCCACAGGCTTTTTAATTCAGAGCTTTCAGAGTCAATGTTGTAAAATGTTAACACTAAAGGACTGTATTATGTGCTCAGATCCATAGGATGGACAAACCTTTTCTACAGTATAAACTCTAATGATCTGACTGTTTGCATCCCTTTGTTCAGAAGTACTGAAGGAGTTTTTATAAAAACAAGTGATAAATTATAAAAAGTATATACAAATTATATGTAATTATTTTCTTTTAGAGAAACTTCTCTAATGATTTTCAACAGAAAATCACCATTAAAGTGAATGTCAATTTTCGTATACCTGCAGCCTCCTAATAATTCACATGTGTTTTTAATCCGCTAGGTTTGGAAAAAATAAATAAATTAGTATTTATTATATATTTGGATAACTAACTTGTTTGTATTTTGATCTTCCTCCTCCCACCCGACACTTCCGTGTTATTTACAGGGTGACGTTTAGAGCCGCCCTCCTCGCTCTATACGTCACCGTGAAGCATGCACCCATGGAGCTAATTTTGATGCGCTTGCGTTTAATCCAGCCATACTTTGTCTGCGCATGCGTTAGAGCCCTGTTTTCGTACGGCGTAAACGTTCATCGATTCTGTATGCGAGCTAATGTTCAAACGCATGCGCAGAAATCAGAAATACTTAGTCTGCGCATGCTTTAAAGCCCTGGTTATTCACTGCATGAACGAGCATTGCTTCTACAAAGCAGATAATATAATGGTCTAACGCATGCGCAGAAGAAGCGCATGACATATGTAAAAAGGGGCTGAACGCCCCAGGGGGGAAAAGCTTATTCACAATGGTTGCTGTCAATCTTTTACATGGAGAGTGACTATATGGCGGATGGAGGAAGCGCAGAATGAAAATAAAGAAAAAAAGGTAATTTTTAATCTTCATTTATAGAATTTGTAAAAACCATGAATTAAAGTCCCCCTATTTTGAATTGTTTGACAATATTGTATTAACGAGTATAGGTGATTTAACATTCACTTTAAAGTCTATTGGGATTTTTAAAGATAAATTATTTGATAATTGTTTTCCTAAGGATTCGGATCGACCCCTATATCAGTAATCTACACATCTCTTAAAGCCAAATATTATTCACATAATTTGTATTTAAATGAACTTGTCTTAATTGAATGTCTTCAATCTTCATGCCTGACTGTTAGTAAAACAGGAGGATTCATGAAATAAAAAAAAGTGATGTTCCGTTGTTATTCTAATCATAATTGGCAATCAAATCAGGGCAGTGAAAGATTTAGCACAAGACAAACACACAACTAACACAAACAAATACATACACGTGCACACAGACTAGGGTTGCCACCTTGGCCATGTTTTCTTGGACACTTATGAGTTACACATGCTGCAGGGAGTGCAGAGGGGAACATGAATTACACCTCTGGACAGCACAAAAATAGTGATCCTGGACAGCACTATTCATGTTCCTCCAAGCATACCCTGTATCATGTATAACTCATGATGGTCCATGAAAACATGGCCGAGGTGAAAACCCTAACACAGACACACACATTAACGCACATACATGCACACAGACACACACATACAGACACACAAACACACGCGTACACATTCACGAGCGCACACACATACATGCACATTGCACACAGACAGAAACACACACACACGTGCTCATACACACGCATACAGACACACACATATAACCATTAACACACATACATGCACACAGACACACACATACAGACACAAACACACACACACACACATACTCATACATTCTTACACAGACACACAAACACACATGCATGCACACATAAGCACGCATTAACACATATGCATGCACACAGACACACACATACAGACACACATACACAGATACACATATTAACACCCATACATGCACCCAGACACACACATACACACACAAACATACACACAGACACACAATAACACACATTAACACACATACTTGCACACAGAGACACATATACTGTACACACATTAACACACATGTGCACACTGACACACACACAGAAACACTCATACACCCACACACAGACACACACACACAAACACACATATGCACGCATTAACACACATACATGCACACAGACATACACACATACAGACACACGAACACACACACGTACACATACATATACACATATTAAAACACATACATGCACACACAGACACACACATACAGACACACAAGCACGCACATGTACACATTCATGTGCACATAGACACACATATACACACAGACACACACATGCACTTGCACACAGACACTCACATACATGCACAAATACACACATACAGACACACAAACACACACATATACACATGCAAACAGACACACCACACACACACACAAATACTCACATACAGTAACATAAACACTCACACACACACACACACACACACACTCATATTCACTTTCAGCCAAACACCCTCACGTAGAGGTCTGAAAATAACTGCACAAAACCCTATAATGAGATCAGTGAGAATGTTATGAGTCTCAAGCTGCCTCTAAAATTGCAAGATACAGTGGGAGCCCTGTTCTGTTAAAGCATATAATTCTCTGTTGCCTAATAAAGCCAGGTTTAATATCACAGGCAGGGGAGCAAGGTTATTGGAGCAAGTAAGTGCTGGCGAGAGCTTAGTGCTTCTCACAATCACATCTCTCAAAGCATATGGGGCATCATATGAAAGATTATGCAATGAAGTTCATTTCAGTCTCATCTGTCTTGAAGGGGAAGACGGCTTCTCCTGCATGCAGAAATATCTCACTGAATATTTAATAGGGGTCTTTTTATGACAGTCATCTTTCTGTTCAAATTGTACCTGCTTGACTCATTTGTCTAGGTCTTCTATACAGATAATAATATGGACTTGTCAGATCTTTGACATATTAAAGCGATGTAAAAGTCTGTGAATTGTATACAGGGTCTATAAACCCCAGCATTCTACTGTGATGCACTTTGCTAATAGATAGCACCTAGTGGAGTCTAGCCGTGTGGTGATTGGTGTCCTTGTTTACTTGTCAGCCAAGCATGTGCACTGGGACATATGCACCATTCAACAGCAATGTATGATCTGAGATTGCTGGAAATTTTCAAGCACAGTTTATATTGCAAAGTCCATTACAATAGTAAAATATCTCCAAAATGTATTTCAAATAGTATGAAATACTAATACAATCCTATTTCCCAAAATGCAACGTTGGAGTAATACATTTTTTTGTGTTGAAATATTTTGGACGTAATCTGTCCTATCTTTCCCCATTTAGCGTGAAGAGCATTAATGGTGGCTTTTTGCGTGAGTCGGAGTTGAAAAGTAAAAAGTGAAAAGTTTGTGCATGAGCGAAAACCAATGTGCGCAAAAAGATTTTGAAAAGTTGCTATTGCGTTAACATATTCCCCCATAGGGGCCAATTTATCATAGTGTGAGCGGACATGATACAATGTAGTGTATCATGTCTGCCGCACATCGATAAATGCTGACAGCATACACTGTCAGCATTTATCATTGCACAAGCAGTTCTTTGCCGCTAGAAGGGGGTATCAATCAACCCGATCGTATTTGATCAAGTTGATTTCTGTCCGCTGCCTCAGAGCAGATGGACAAGTTATGGAGCAGCGGTCTATAGACCTCTGCTTCATAACTTCTGTTTCTGGCGAGCCTGAAAACTCGTGCAGAAACGGGCATCAAGCTCTATTCGGAGTTTGATAATTCGGCCCCATAGACTTCAATGGAGCACACAAACTGAAAAAACACATACTCACACGCTAACCTGATTGCGTTTATTCAAGTGCACTAAACCTGACATGAATATTTAACATTCCAATATTCTTCACATACAAAACAATGTAATTTTTATTGTAAATATTTATTTCTATATATATCTGTATATACCTATACCTGTATATCTATTCCTCTAGATATATAGGAATAGCTATGTATTTTACATTAACAGTATAAGATATTTACAGAACTATATATTTAATAATAAGAAGTACATTATTTTCTATGTAAAGAACATAGTAATGTACAGTAAATTATGTGTAACGCGCATTGGGGTTCTCTATTTAGGAATAACACGGTCAGATTAGCGTACATGAAGAATTGCAATCTTAATGCATGTTAATAAATGCTAAATAATCCATAGAATATACATATATTATTTTTTACAATACATTTAATAATTTTTATTAGTATTTTTTAATAGTTTTTTTTATCAGGCAGCGTTTATATGACTGTAACTGTATTTATAATTTATCAAAATATTTTCTTTCTTTCTTTCTCTTCCATTTTCTCTGTCTCTATCTCTTTCTCCCTCTATCTTTCTCTACCTCTCTCTAATATTTCTGCCTCTGTCTCTTTCACTCCTCCTCTTTATCTTTATCTGTCTCTTTCACTCCTCTCTATATTTACCTGTCTCTTTCACTCCTCTCTATCTTTATCTGTCTCTTTCCCTCTTCTCTATCTTTATCTGTCTCTTTCACTCCTCTCTATCTTTATCTGTCTCTTTCCCTCTTCTCTATCTTTATCTGTCTCTTTCCCTCTTCTCTATCTTTATCTGTCTCTTTCACTCCTCTCTATCTTTATCTGTCTCTTTCACTCCTCTCTATCTTTATCTGTCTCTTTCCCTCTTCTCTATCTTTATCTGTCTCTTTCCCTCCTCTCTATCTTTATCTGTCTCTTTCACTCCTCTCTATCTTTATCTGTCTCTTTCCCTCCTCTCTATCTTTATCTGTTTCTTTCACTCCTCTCTATCTTTATCTGTCTCTTTCACTCCTCTCTATTTTTATCTGTCTCTTTCCCTCCTCTCTATCTTTATCTGTTTCTTTCACTCCTCTCTATCTTTATCTGTCTCTTTCACTCCTCTCTATCTTTATCTGTTTCTTTCACTACTCTCTATATTTAACTGTCTCTTTCACTCCTCCTCTCTATCTTTATCTGTCTCTTTCACTCCTCTCTATCTTTATCTGTTTCTTTCACTCCTCTCTATCTTTATCTGTCTCTTTCACTCCTCTCTATCTTTATCTGTCTCTTTCACTACTCTCTATATTTACATGTCTCTTTCACTCCTCCTCTCTATCTTTATCTGTCTCTTTCACTCCTCTCTATCTTTATCTGTCTCTTTACCTCCTCTCTATCTTTATCTGTCTCTTTCACTCCTCTCTATTTTTATCTGTCTCTTTCCCTCCTCTCTATCTTTATCTGTTTCTTTCACTCCTCTCTATCTTTATCTGTCTCTTTCACTCCTCTCTATCTTTATCTGTCTCTTTCACTACTCTCAATATTTAGCTGTCTCTTTCACTCCTCCTCTCTATCTTTATCTGTCTCTTTCACTCCTCTCTATCTTTATCTGTCTCTTTACCTCCTCTCTATCTTTATCTGTCTCTTTCCCTCCTCTCTATCTTTATCTGTCTCTTTCACTCCTCTCTATATTTACCTGTCTCTTTCACTCCTCTCTATCTTTATCTGTCTCTTTCACTCCTCTCTATATTTACCTTTCTCTTTCACTCCTCTCTATCTTTTTTTTTTTTTTTTTTTTTTTTTATTGAGGTTCTGGATAAGGCATACATGAGATATGAAAAACGAAATACAATGATAATGGGATGTAGGGATCATACAGTATACAACAACATAGTACATATCTAACAAGATTCAAAATCATAGTATGCAAGTATAGTGCCTAATAGTCTGTGTGCTCCCTAAATGAGAGAAGAGGCCACTCTTGGACCTCAGTAATAGAGTCATATCCACAGATAGGGGGCTATTTCTAATGGAGAGACCACTTTTGGATCTCTAAATGAGAACCTCTTTTATTTTATTTTTTTTAATGTTTTTGTATCAGTTTGATAAAGTCTTATATAAGCATTAAAGTTAAAACCTTATAGTCGAACTGTATTGGGTGTGACTAAGTTTAGAAAGGAAACATAAGGTTAATAGAATAAGTTTTATGTATAGATATATATATGTATGGCTGATTATCCCCTATTGAGATGCAGATAATAACAATAATAAAGGGAACTCTTTTCATGCAGAGTAGTAATCCATCCAAGAACACCTTATTAAAATTAAAGCGATAGTTAGAGGAGTTGAGGAGTATAACATGGGGCCAGGAGTATGTAGATTACAAGGAGGTCTTAATATATGAAGTGGAGGAAAATGCATTATCCTACAGTTTCTGAGCAAAATTAGGTAATTTATCAATGATTCGGGAGTCAGCTAGTTATGAAGCCACAGCATATTTAGAGATTGAAATGAAGGGTAATTAGGCTAGAGGACGAGGTTGACATGGTCACACTGTTATAGTTTAAATATAGAGCATGTGAAGTGCAATGATAAAGATTGTACTAAGAGGTCCTCTTATTTAGCTTATGTCCGGATAAAGCTGAATTAATTCACCCCTCCAGCACACTCACCCCCCCATGTGGTAGATTTGTGTTGTCAGTTAAGTACCAAACCTATAAACCATGAAGAACTTATGTGTCAGATATCTTAAAGTTGTAGATTAATGTGAGCACAATCTTTGTTAAGGGAGCGTTATGATTTAATGCAGACAAATGGAGTTACCCAGGTATAGAGAGGATCTTCGGGTTGTGATTAGTATTAGGACGCACCGCTCCGGCCGCAGGCGGCACTCCTTTAAGACTAAGAAAAAGACCTAAAGATCATTATCTAGGATAACATCAAAGTAGAGTAGGCGTACTAACATTGCTGTGTGCTAAAACTGTGGTCGGACAAATAGTTGTCTAAGTGGCAGAATACAATTCCAATGTGGGCAAGCCCAAAGCTAGTATACTAGTAACACTAGAGCTATTGATTATATTATGGTCAGTATATGTGGTATTCTGAGCTTCGTATTTAAGTAAACAAGTATTTGCACATTGGTTATAAAGGTTAGCTCTAAAATTAGAGCTTGTTGCTCTTTTTTGTAGTAATCAGAAAACAACTTCTATGTAGCCTGATTAAACAATATGAGACATTTAATATATGATGAATTTGTATATTAACTACTGACTTAAGTGTTAATAAATATAAGGAATATTTAATATAATATATATCTTATGTTCAAGATATATATATATAACCGGAGGCCACAGATGAAAAAGAAATACTGACAAGCTCAGAATCTGAATTGGCAGAAACAAATGATTCTTCTTACTTCACGCAATCACACACAGCCTAAAATATTTACAAGTTCAGACATTCCACAGACATACAATGTTTGTTCATATTGGATGTTGCAGGTAATAGGAGATGCCCAATAATTCAGTATGGTAACAAAAACAAGCAGGTAAGAAGTTTAAAGGCTTTAGCATTGTTCGTATACGTTACCACCTTGAGGACCGTGATATTTCTGTTACCGCATTGGAAGATCCGTGTTTGGAGAGGCAGCGTGTGTGAATGCGGCTTACTTCCGGGTAGCGGTGAAAAAGTAGATCCGGCCGTTGAATGATCCAAAGTCGGTAATGACAAAGTAACGATTTGAGCATAAGAGATTCAAGACGCAGCTAGAGTAAACAAAGTAAACCACCTTGCACAGGATACAAGCAATAGGAGACCTGAGATAAGGAAAGCTACACCAGAGTAGCTAAGACTTCAATAATCAGGCAGTAAATGAGTGTTACAGGTAGTCCTTATATAGGGTGGAGACCAAATAGGAGGGGTTATAGTTAAAGGTATACCACATCTCCCCCCCTTCAAGGAAGCACCCCAGGGGTTTCCAAACTAGGTTTCTCAGGATAGCGGCGATGAAAATTTCGTAGAAGACGGGGAGTGCGAAGATCAGAATGAAGCTGCCAAGAGTTATCCTCCGAACCATAACCTTTCCATTTCACAAGATACTCTAACCTCTTCCTATGGATCCTAGAATCCAATACAGCTTCAACTTCATACTCCTCTCGATCATCAACGAGTATTGGAGGTGGTCGAGACAAGGAGAGAGACTGAGGTGAAGGAAGATATGGCTTTAACAGAGAGACATGAAAAGAGGGGTGAATCTTAAAATCCTGGGGAAGCTCTAATCTCACAGCATTGAGGTTGATTACTTTAGAAATCTTAAAAGGACCCAAATATTGATTTGCTAACTTTTTGCTAGGAACTGACAGTTTGAGATTCTTTGTCGAGAGTAGTACCAAATCTCCAATCTGATAAGCCGGGCTAGCAGTGTGATGGGTATCATATAACCTTTTTTGATAATCTTTAGCTTCCGAAAGATGTTTTTTCAGGATGTTAAGTCTTTCTTGTAGGGTAGTTGCGAAATCCAATGCTGAGGGAGAGTTCACTTGTTGAGAGGACAATGAAATAGTAGTAGGATGATATCCATAAGTAACGAAGAATGGGGATAGTTTAGTAGATGTAGAAGTAGTATTGTTATAACAGAATTCAGCCAAAGGTAAATAGGATGACCAGTCATCCTGCAGATGAGATATATAACAACGAAGATATTGCTCAAGGGTTTGGTTGAGTCGTTCTGTAAGGCCATTTGTCTGAGGGTGAAAAGCAGTCGAGTATCTAGAATCAATTTTGATTAACTTACATAGGGATCTCCAAAAATTAGAGGTAAACTGTGTACCACGATCAGTTATTATAACTTTGGGCAGTCCATGTAAGCGAACTATGTTGTCTAGGAAAACGTGAGCTGTAGTGAAAGCTGTAGGGAGACCTTTTAGGGGAATGTAATGAGCCAGTCTTGTTAAATGATCAATGACAACTAAAATAGTATTGTAATGGTGGGATTCAGGTAACTCGACAATAAAGTCCATTGATATGGTACTCCAGGGTTTGTCAGGAATAGGCAGAGGAGATAAAAGACCTGATGGTCTTTTGTGTGTTAACTTGTTTCTGGCACAGGTATCACAATGTTTTACATAGTTTGTAATATAGGTATCCATGAGTGGCCACCAATAATTTCTCCTGGTTAGGTCTATAGTTTTAGAAATACCTGGATGGCCTGCTAGTGTCCCGTCATGGGTTTGTTTAAGAATAGAAGATCTAATTTGTTTGGGGATATATAGTTTAGAATTATGATAGAAAAGACCAGTCTTGGAATCTTTTTGACAGTCTATTCCATGTGGTGGTTCATGTTTTAATTCTTTTAAGATCTCCTCTTCTAAAGGTGTTAATAAACCTATAATTTTTTCTTTTGGAATGATTTGGTAAATTTGATTATGAGTGTCTTGTTCATGTAATCTAGAGAGGGCATCGGCTTTGGTATTTAAATGTCCTGGTCTGTAGGTTAAGAGAAAATCGAAACGATCAAAAAATATAGACCATCTTGCTTGTCTTGCAGACAAGGTCTTACTTGTTTTTAGAAATTCAAGATTTTTATGGTCAGTATAAATCTTAAAAGGTAGCTTAGAACCTTCTAATAAATGTCTCCAATGATCTAGAGCACGTTTTATAGCTAGAAGTTCTTTATCTCCTATGCTATAGTTTTTCTCAGCACTAGTTAACATTTTTGAATAGAAAGCAATAGGATGAATCTCAGTCTTGTTCTTATCTTGTTGTGATAAAACTGCACCGATACCTGAGTCGGATGCATCTACTTCAAGGATAAATTCTGAATCAAAATCTGGCATAACTAGAATGGGAGCTGTAGTAAAATTTTCTTTCAATTTATTAAAGGCAAGACTAGCGGATTCGGTCCACTTAAATCTTTGTTTTTCACTAGTGAGTGTTGTTAATGGTTTAACGATTGAAGAGAAATTTTTTATAAACTTCCTATAAAAATTCGCAAAACCAATGAATCGTTGTACAGATTTTGTGGAAGTAGGAGTAGGCCAATTTAGAATTGCTGATACCTTCTCCGGATCCATTTGAATTTTGTTGGGACTGATGATGTAACCCAAGAATTTTATTTCTGTGACATGAAAGGAACATTTTTCCAGTTTAGCATATAGTTTGTGTTCTTTTAAACGAGTTAATACCCAGCGTACATGTTTTTCATGCTCTTGAGGTGTTCTAGAATAAATTAATATGTCGTCAAGGTATATTATGACACAAACGTCTATCAGGTCACGAAAGATCTCATTTATAAAAAACTGAAAAGTTGCCGGAGCATTACTCAGACCAAAAGGCATTACATTATATTGGAAAAGGCCATATCTGGTCCTGAATGCCGTTTTCCATTCGTGACCTTCTTTAATTCTAATCAAATTATAAGCTCCCTTTAAATCTAATTTGGTGTAAATAGTTGCACCAGTTAGACGTTCCAAAAGTTCAGGTATTAAAGGTAACGGGTATCTGTTTTTTATTGTGATGTTATTTAAAGCTCTATAATCAATAATAGGTCTTATGGTACCATCCTTGTTTCTTACTAGAAACATACCTGCAGCTGCAGGGGATGTGGAGTGTGAAATAAATCCCTTACGTAAATTTTCGTCTAAGTAGTTTCTTATATACTGGAGTTCCTCTTGAGAGAGGGGATAGATCTTACCATGAGGGATTTTGGAACCAGGTATTATATCGATAGGACAGTCAAACTCCCTATGAGGTGGAAGGTTTTCTGCCTCTTTTAAATTAAATACATCTGCCAAATCCTGATAACACGAGGGTAAACCAATATCAAGTGACGCTATGGTTTGATGTGGATAACAAGTTTGGGAACAAAAAGCAGAATCTAATGTTACCTTATTTGAAACCCAATTTATGTGAGGGTTGTGTTTCTTCAACCAAGGATAGCCTAGGATGAGAGTATGCTGATGAATGGTTATGAGATCAAAAGATAAATATTCAGTGTGTCCCTGCAATGATGTTACAAGCAGGGGAATAGTATGATGTGTAATAGGTCCTTGTTCTATTAATGAACCATCTATCAGCTTAATAGATACAGGATTTTGTTTACAAATAGTAGGTATTCGATTTTTATTTACATAAGTGGAATCAATGTAATTTCCGGATGCTCCTGAATCAATTAATGCCTTGGTTTGGATATTTTTTTGGTCCCACTGTAAAGAAATAGACAAAGTCATGTGTGTATCATTAGCTATGCTGTAAATAAAGTCACTGGTTTTTTTCTTTTGTTTTTTCAACAAAGGACAAGTAGATACTACATGTTCTTTTTGAGCACAATATAAACAGAGATTTTCCAACCTCCTTCTAATTTTTTCCTCTGGTGGCAGAGGTCCTCTAAGTACACCAATCTCCATAGGGGTAGCACTGCCATGAGCTTTGTCATGACTTGTTGTGACTTGGTAAGGTCTTCTATATGAGGTATCATTAGAGGCCTTTTCTGCCCTCCTTTCTCTCAAACGACGATCTAAAGATGTACTTAATTTAATAAGACCATCAAGGGTATCTGGGATCTCAAGACGTGAAAGTTCATCTTTGAGTGTTTCAGATAAACCTAAACGATATTGATTTTTCAAACTGATTTCATTCCACTGAGAGTCCTCTGCCCACATCTGAAACTCAGTGGTATAATCCTCCACATTTCTCTTACCTTGTTTTAAAGACCTCAATCTCATTTCAGCATTTATTTGAGAATTTGAGTCTTGATATAGACTAGTTAAAGCAGAAAAAAAATCTTGTAATGAATCCAGGATATTGTTATTGTTTTCAAAAAACCTATTAGCCCAAGTCCTAGGTTCACCTTGTAGGAAAGATATTGTGGTACAAACTTTAATCCGCTCAGTATGATAAGTCTTAGGTCTAAGAGAAAATAATAAATTACAGGCATTCTTAAATTCCCTGAACTCAGAACGTTTCCCTGAAAAAGGTTGTGGATAATTAATATGAGGTTCAGGTGGGTCATGAGGCTTTTGTGTAACAAAATCCTTAACTATAGTTTTCAGTGCAGCATTTTCAGTCTGCACTTCTGTCACAGCTCTTGCTAAATAATCAAGTTTAAGGTAAACATTATTAAACTCCTTTTTTATTTCATTAGGATCCATAATGTTTAATTAATTCAAAATTCGGTTTTTTAGGCCTGATTATTATGTGGTATTCTGAGCTTCGTATTTAAGTAAACAAGTATTTGCACATTGGTTATAAAGGTTAGCTCTAAAATTAGAGCTTGTTGCTCTTTTTTGTAGTAATCAGAAAACAACTTCTATGTAGCCTGATTAAACAATATGAGACATTTAATATATGATGAATTTGTATATTAACTACTGACTTAAGTGTTAATAAATATAAGGAATATTTAATATAATATATATCTTATGTTCAAGATATATATATATAACCGGAGGCCACAGATGAAAAAGAAATACTGACAAGCTCAGAATCTGAATTGGTAGAAACAAATGATTCTTCTTACTTCACGCAATCACACACAGCCTAAAATATTTACAAGTTCAGACATTCCACAGACATACAATGTTTGTTCATATTGGATGTTGCAGGTAATAGGAGATGCCCAATAATTCAGTATGGTAACAAAAACAAGCAGGTAAGAAGTTTAAAGGCTTTAGCATTGTTCGTATACGTTACCACCTTGAGGACCGTGATATTTCTGTTACCGCATTGGAAGATCCGTGTTTGGAGAGGCAGCGTGTGTGAATGCGGCTTACTTCCGGGTAGCGGTGAAAAAGTAGATCCGGCCGTTGAATGATCCAAAGTCGGTAATGACAAAGTAACGATTTGAGCATAAGAGATTCAAGACGCAGCTAGAGTAAACAAAGTAAACCACCTTGCACAGGATACAAGCAATAGGAGACCTGAGATAAGGAAAGCTACACCAGAGTAGCTAAGACTTCAATAATCAGGCAGTAAATGAGTGTTACAGGTAGTCCTTATATAGGGTGGAGACCAAATAGGAGGGGTTATAGTTAAAGGTATACCACAGTATACCAGCCAATATCTCGTGATATCATGTGCAATTAGTGCTGTCTAAAAGCGTGAGAGATGTCTCATAATATGTTTAGCATGAGTGTGCTAGAGGAAGGGAAAGCCTGGTAACAGGGTTAATGAAATAGTTTCAGTGTAAAACATAACATTTATAAAAGTTTAAAACTGTGTATTCCTAACTATAGTCATGTAGTGAGATACATATATAAGTTTGGACTGCTTCTTGATGAGGGACATAAATGTTTAAACACTTTAGATAAAAGGCACTCTCATGTAAAAATATCATAATGATGGAAGAGCAAATATATTTGTAGTGTAGTGCTAGAAAGCAGTTAATAGAACTGAGAGACCTACAGACATGGTTTCTAATGTATACTAGCATAGGTCAGGAGAGGAGGGGGTCTCAGAGAAATAGCAAATATACTTAATACATTTTCATAACCTCAATGAATTATAGGTAGTGGGATCCCCTAAACTAGTATCTGTTGCTGAGCTCGATAATGGAGTATAGGGGCAAATACAAACAAGTCAGGGTTTAAACACAAACAACTAACAATGTTCCAAGAGCTAATTATCAAAATAGTCCTGCCTGTAATTATAACAACAGTACATGCATCTAGCAGTCTAACTCTTCGCCCGTGCATCAGGCTCAAATGCCATCATTAGGCTACATTAAGACTCTATAGTAGACAATTATAGAAAGAGTAAATTGTGCTCAATATATGAGTCCGCATATTTGGTAACCAAAAGAGAATTTGATAGGCAGTAGATATTTTTAGAAATGTGTGGCAGAGGTCGGTTGGTGTCTACACCATACCCACTGCAGACATATATTAGCGGCAGGAAACTTATCAACCCACACCTGTCTTTATGGTCCGGGTAAAAGCCGTACAGAAAGCATAGTCCAGTAATTGTTGCGGTAAACAGAATACAGATTGCTGTAGTCTTGATGTAGCCAACAAAAATGTTATACCGGGTAAGTGCCTGTCCTCCATACACCTTCGGTTATCCATCGCAGTTAGGAAATGCAGCTGTGAGGGAGTCAGCACAATCAGGTCACTGACAGAGGACGGTGCCGAAAAAGTCTTGGTTCTCCCCAAACACATATACAGGTATTCCTCATGGGGAGTGGGGGGGATCATGCCGGTAAGGGGATATACCTTTGTTTAGCCAAAGTCCTCCTTGTATCACTCTCTGAAGCGCAATCTCAACTGTCGGTTTTTGCTTCGAGGGACCCGGCTCAATCTGTCCATCACCCAGGTGCAGTGCACGGAGCTGATTATCATATACTGTACCGCATTATGCAGCAGCTGTACACTCTCCAACGGTTCGTCCCTTCTATCTTTTACTTTAACCGCCTGACACTGTAGCACAGTACACGGTTCCTTCAGGGCGCCACTCCGGACCATGACCAGGTGCGTTATGTTATCCTCACTCTCAGATATCATCAAAGGGGCCATCGATCCGCAGTCAGTTAATGTTTCAGTATGGTGAAGGGTAAGTGCTGTATGGGGCCCTCCATTCTCCGGTAAAACATCTGCCTTCAGTACTTCCTCCATAGGTGATAGGGTTTCCAGTTTCACATGCAAACTTTTCTGGAAGGTAGCTGGATTCCCATCAGTAGTTTGTCTGTCGTCCGGATTGCAGCCAGGATCTGGCGGGGAGGTGCTCACAGCCGGGAGTTCCAAGGGAGCATTGAAAGCATCTCTAATGGTGTCTGAGAAGGCTTCTTGGTAGTGGGCAAGTAGATCGCCTAGTTCCCTAAGCAATTGGGTGGCTTCCATGATATATATGTCAATATCAAGGGACAATCAGCTCGCACTATGGTAGGTGAGAGTCTAGCAGCGTCTTGCGGGATTTAGCTGCTCTTTAACGACAGGGCCATTCAAGAACCCTGCCGGGGGGTTTAGGTAGTAGGCCGCAACCTATAAGATACTCCGGTAGACTGAATCCGGCATCAATGTAGTATAATATTGGTATCTTTCGATAGGACTTTCTCTGCTATGAACAGATCAATGGCGGGATATACTCAACAAAGCATATAGCAAAAGTTTATAGGCAGATTAGTGCAAGGGTATGATGCAGCAAACAATCTTGCAACCTGTCATGGCCGCCGCCCGGAAGTTCCCCCCCACTCCTCTCTATCTTTATCTGTCTCTTTCACTACTCTCTATCTTTATCTGTCTCTTTCACTCCTCTCTATCTTTATCTGTCTCCTTCACTCCTCTCTATCTTTATCTGTCTATTTCACTCCTCTCTATCTTTATCTGTCTCTTTCCCTCCTCTCTATCTTTATCTGTCTCTTTCACTCATTCTCTTTATCTTTATCTGTCTCTTTAACTCCTCTTTATCTTTATCTGTCTCTTTCACTCATTCTCTTTATCTTTACCTGTCTCTTTCACTCATTCTCTCTATCTTTATATGTCTATTTCACTCCTCTCTTTCTTTATCTGTCACTTTTACTCCTCTCTATCTTTATCTGTCTCATTCACTTCTCTATCTTTATCTGTCTTTTTCACCCCTCTCTATCTTTATCTCTCTTTTACTCCTTCTCTCTATCTTTATCTCTCTTTCACTCCTTCTCTCTATCTTTATCTGTCTCTTTCACTCCTTCTCTCTATATTTATCTTTCTCTTTCTCTCCTCTCTATCTTTATCTCTCTTTCACTCCTCTCTATCTTTATCTGTCTCTTTCACTCATTCTCTCTATGTTTATCTTTCTCTTTCTCTCCTCTCTATCTTTATCTGTCTCTTTCACTCCTCTCTATCTTTATCTGTCTCTTTCACTCCTCTCTATCTTTATCTGTCTCTTTCACTCCTTCTCTCTATCTTTATCTGTCTCTTTCACTCCTTCTCTCTATCTTTATCTGTCTCACTCCTCTCTATCTTTATCTGTCTCTTTCACTCCTCTCTATCTTTATCTGTCTCTTTCACTCCTCTCTATTTTTATCTGTCTCTTTAACTTCTTCTCTCTATCCTTATCCGTCTCTTTTACTCCTTATCTTTATATGATCTATTTCACTCCTCTCTATTTTATCTGTCTCTTTCACTCCTCTCTATCTTTATCTGTCTCTTTCACTCCTCTCTATCTGTATCTGTCTCTTTCACCCCTTTTTATCTATATCTATCTCTTTCACTCTTCTCTATCTTTATCTGTCTCTTTCACTCCTCTCTATCTATATCTATCTCTTTCACTCCTTTCTATCTTTATCTGTCTCTTTCACTCCTCTCTATCTTTATCTGTCTCTTTCACTCCTCTCTATCTTTATCTGTCTCTTTCACTCCTCTCTATCTTTATCTGTCTCTTTCCCTCCTCTCTATCTTTATCTGTCTCTTTTCACTCCTCTCTATCTTTATCTGTCTCTTTCATTCTTCTCTCTATCTTTATCTGTCTCTTTCACTCCTCTCTATCTTTATCTGTCTTTTTTCACTCCTCTCTATCTTTAGCTATCTCTTTCATTCCTCTCTATCTTTATCTGTCTCTTTCACTCCTTCTCTCTATCTTTATCTGTCACTTCCACTCCTCTCTATCTTTATCTGTCTCTTTCACTCCTCTCTATCTTTATCTGTCTCTTTTCACTCCTCTCTATCTTTATCTGTCCTTTTCACTCCTTCTCTCTATCTTTATCTGTTTCTTTCACTCCTCTCTATCTTTATCTGTCTCTTTCACTCCTCTCTATCTTTGTCTATTTCACTCCTCTCTATCTTTATCTGTCTCTTTCCCTCCTCTCTATTTTTATCTGTCTCTTTAACTTCTTCTCTCTATCTTTATCTGTCTCTACACTGTCTCTACACATGTATACATATATACACACATATAAACACATAAATACACATGTATACACATATACACACATATAAACACATAAATGCACATGTATACACATATACACACATATAAACACATACATACACATGTATACACATATACACACATATAAACACATAAATGCACATGTATACACATATATACACATATAAACACATAAATACACATGTATACACATAAATGCACATGTATACACGTATATACACATATAAACACATAAATACACATGTATACACATATAAACACATACATGCACTTGTATACACATATATACACACATATATACACATATAAACACATAAATACACATGTATACACATATATACACATATAAACACATAAATGCACATGTGTACACATATATACACATATAAACACATAAATGCACATGTATACACATATACACACATATAAAAACATAAATACAAATGTATGCACATATACACATAAATGCACATGTATACACATAAACACACATAAATACACATGTATACACATATAAACACATAAATACACATGTATACACATATATACACATATAAACACATAAATTCACATGTATACACATATACACACATATAAACACATAAATACACATGTATACACATATAAACACATAAATACACATGTATACACATATATACACATATAAACACATAAATGCACATGTATACACATATAAACAAATAAATGCACTTGTATACACATATATACACATATAAACACATAAATACACATGTATACACATATATACACATTTAAACACATAAATGCACATGTATACACATATATACACATATAAACACATAAATACACATGTATACACATATAAACACATAAATGCACATGTATACACATATATACACATATAAACACATGAATGCACATGTATACACATATACACACATATAAAAACATAAATACAATTGTATGCACATATACACATAAATGCACATGTATACACATATACACACATATAAACACATAAATACACATGTATACACATATAAACACATAAATACACATGTATACACATATATACACATATAAACACATAAATTCACATGTATACACACATACACACATATAAACACATAAATGCACTTGTATACACATATATACACATATAAACACATAAATACACATGTATACACATATATACACATAAATGCACATATATACACATATATACACATATAAACACATAAATACACATGTATACACATATAAACACATAAATGCACATGTATACACACATATATACACACACCTATATAGACACACCACAAGGCACTCATTGAAGGCTCAGATGATGGTTAGAATTTTTTAGCAATAAAATGTACATTGTTTTATTAGACATAATGCTAATACATACTTAAAATCCTTAATAGTGTAAGTATACCTTTTATATGCACTGGGAAACAAAAAAAGTGTGACTCACTTTATTGCTATATTTGCTTTATGGTAGGGGTCTAGAACCAAACCAGCAATATCTCCGAGGTACGCCTGTATGCCCCAAAAATAATGATGGTAATTTAGACAAATCCCTGCAGACACCCACTGCTACAGCCTATCATGTATGTGAAGCAAGTTGTAGGAGCTATATCTCAATGAGACAGGTGGTATGGCTTTTGATTGGCTGTACAGCTTCCCTCTTAAGAAAAAACAAAACAAAAACTGCTTTACTTTTAAAATGTCTTCCTCAATTAATGAGATTCAAAGGTATAAAATAAAAAGTTTAAACATAAAAGTGTATGTACAATATTCTACAATTTATGTCATTGTGTTTATGTGATCAATCTGGTATCTTTTCATCCTCACCACTAACTGTCTGCGTCACATTTAGCTGCAGGCTATGACATGTCAGAATGCCCTGCAATTGTAACACAGTACAGGCAAAGACAGACATGATAATAATCATTCTAATTCATTTTAGGGAAGCAAGATGCGTGAATTGACTCGATTTTCTAAAACAACAGAAAAACAAAAATGAATGGTAATATCTGCAGGAATATATAATAGTGTAATTTTTTTCTCCTTTTTAAATGTTATTTTATAACTGTTTTGCAGATACCTCATCTTCATCATGTAGATGACTTTGCAGTATTATATATTTTTATTTATTATTTGTATAATATTTTGTGATTGTGTGCAAGCAACAACATTTAAAATGAGCGCAAAGAGCGCACTGCCACTGATCCATTCAAAGTATAGGGCCGGTGTTCTGACAGATCTACAATTCATCAGATTAGCCAATCACGTAATTTCCGGTGATGTGGGATCAGCTGTCTGACCACAAATCTAATCACTGTGCATGCGCTCCATCGCGTCACCGCATTCCAATTGCCACATGTCACTGTGTTGTGAATCAGACATATATACGCAGCTCTGTAATTCCCCCATCTTCAATATCTTTTTTTGCCTCCGCCTGGGGGGTTCAAGGGGCTCAAAGCTCCCCTTGTAAACCTCATTCCCTGAGATTCACTTGGGGTGAATGCCAGAGGACCGGCGGGGCAACCCCTTGAACCCATCAGAAGGAGGCAAAAAAATATTGAAGATGGGGGAATTACAGTGCAATGTATATATATGTTTGATTAACAAGCAGTTCCGTTTTGGAGATTTGCTACCTGCGGTTGAGCACATTCGCAGTGAGTAAATTTGTGGTCAGAATTGGCTGATCTGACAGATGTGCGGCGATTGGAATGCGGTGAGACGCTCGGGAATGCGGTGACATGGTAGAGTGCATGCGCAGTGAGTAAATTTGTGGTCAGACAGCTGATTCCACATTGCCAAAAGTTACGTGATTGGCTAATCTGTTGAAATTGGCTGATCTGTCAGAACACCGTGCATGTGCATTAAAAAAATGCTCTGGCTAAACACATTAACTAACAGCTTATAATGCCTGATTATCTGTTATTGATTATGCCTTGCAAAGGGAAAAATAATGCACCACACATTATGAGTTGTGTGCTGCGTATAGACTGTGAAAGAACGATGTAATATATTAACCCCCGAGTTCTAATTTTTATTGTCTTTAACTTTTTTAATATGTCACGTTTTAATAAAATAATTGTAATTCCCTGCATTTAGCCATCAATAAGCAAGTGCTCCCCAGGTTTTGAACCAAAAATGGTCCGACTCCTATGCTTACATTCCCGCTTTTTCAAATAAAGATAGCAAGAGTAAGCAATTTTTACAGAAAGGGTGGTGGATATATGGAATAAACTTCCATTTGAGGTGGTAAACACGTACTGCTAGATTACAAGTCTTGCAGAGAGGTCCCAACGCTGCTTTTTAACGCCCGCTGGTATTACAAGTCTTGCAGGTACAGGTGTACCGCTCACTTTTTCGGCCAGACTAGAAAATACAGCAAATCCACTTACGTCAATTGCGTATCCTATTTTTTCAATGGGACTTGCATAACGCCAGTATTACAAGTCTTCCAAAAAGTGAGCGGTACACCCTCTCCTGTCAAACCTGGTACCGCATTTTAAAGTCAGTAGTTAAGAGTTTTATGGGCTAACGCCGTAGCATAAAACTCTTAACTAAAGTGCTAAAAAGTTCACTAACACCCATAAACTACCTACTAACCCCTAAACCGAGGCCCCCCCACATCGCAAATACAACATTTTTTTTATTAACCCCTAATCTGCTGAACCGGACATCGCCACCACTATAATAAATATATTAACCCCTAAACCGCCGCACTCCCGCATTGCAAACACTAGTTAAATTTTATTAACCCCTAATCTGCTGTCCCTAACATCGCCAACACCTACCTACATTTATTAACCCCAAATATGCCGCCCCCAACGTCGCCGCCACTATATTAAAGTTATTAACCCCTAAATCTAAGTCTAACCCTAACACCCCCCAAACTTAAATATAATTTAAATAATTCTAAATAAAATTCCTATCATTAACTAAATTATTCCTATTTAAAACTAAATACTATAAAATAAACCCTAAGCTAGCTACAATATAACTAATAGTTACATTGTAGCTAGCTTAGGATTTATTTTTATTTTACAGGCAACTTTGTATTTATTTTAACTAGGTAAAATAGTTATTAACTATTTAATAGCTACCTAGTTAAAATAAAGACAAATTTACCTGTAAAATAAAATCTACAATTACACTTAAATACAATTATCTAAAGTACGAAACCCTCCACTAAATTACAGAAAATAATAAAATAATTACAAGTTTTTTAAACTAATTACACTTAATCTAAGCCCCCTAATAAAATAAAAAAGTCCCCCAAAATAATAAAAATCCCTGCCCTATACTAAATTACAAACAGCCCTTAAAAGGGCCTTTTGCGGGGCATTGCCCCAAAGTAATCAGCTCTTTTACCTGTAAAAAAAGTACAATACTCCCCCAACATTAAAACCCACCACCCACACACCCAACCCTACTCTAAAATCCACCCAATCCCCCCTTAATAAAACCTAACACTAACCCCTTGAAGATCACCCTACCTTGAGAAGTCTTCACCCAACCGGGCCAAAGTCCTCAATGAAGCCGGCAGAAGTGGTCCTCCAGACGGGCAGAAGTCTTCATCCAAGCCGGTCAGAAGAGGTCCTCCAGAAGGGCAGAAGTCTTCATCCATACGGCATCTACTATCTTCATCCATCCGGCGCGGAGCGGGTCCATCTTCAAGACATCCGACGCGGAGCATCCTCTTCGTTCTTCATCCGACGACTGAATGAAGGTTCCTTTAAATGACGTCATCCAAGATGGCGTCCCTTCAATTCCGATTGGCTGATAGAATTCTATCAGCCAATCGAAATTAAGGTAGAAAAAATCATATTGGCTGATGCAATCAGCCAATAGGATTGAACTTCAATCCTATTGGCTGATTGGAACAGTCAATAGAATGCGACCTCAATCCTATTGGCTGTTCCAATCAGCCAATAGGATTGAAGTTCAATCCTATTGGCTGATTGCATCAGCCAATAGGATTTTTTCTACCTTAATTCCGATTGGCTGGGTGAAGACTTCTCAAGGTAGGGTGATCTTCAAGGGGTTAGTGTTAGGTTTTATTAAGGGGGGATTGGGTGGGTTTTAGAGTAAGGTTGGGTGTGTGGGTGGTGGGTTTTAATGTTGGGGGGGTATTGTACTTTTTTTTACAGGTAAAAGAGCTGATTACTTTGGGGCAATGCCCTGCTAAAGGCCCTTTTAAGGGCTATTTGTAATTAGTATAGGATAGGGCTTTATATTATTTTGGGGGCCTTTTTTATTTTATTAGGGCGATTAGATTAGGTGTAATTAGTTTAAAAAACTTGTAATTATTTTATTATTTTCTGCAATTTAGTGTTTTTTTTCTTCCGTACTTTAGATAATTGTATTTAATTGTAGTTAATTTAGGGAATAAATTTAATTATAATGTAGTGTTAGGTGTAATTGTAACTTAGGTTAGGTTTTATTTTACAGGTAAATTTGTCTTTATTTTAACTAGGTAGCTAATAAATAGTTAATAACTATTTAATAACTATTCTACCTAGTTAAAATAAATACAAAGTTTCCTGTAAAATAAAAATAAACCCCAAGCTAGCTACAATGTAACTATTAGTTATATTGTAGCTATTTTAGGGTTTATTTTATAGGTAAGTATTTAGTTTTAAATAGGAATAATTTAGTTAATGATAGGAATTTTATTTAGATTTATTTAAATTATATTTAAGTTAGGGGGGTGTTAGGGTTAGGGTTAGACTTAGATTTAGGGGTTAATAACTTTAATATATTGGCGGCGACGTTGGGGGCGGCAGATTAGGGGTTAATAAGTGTAGGTAGGTTGCAGCGACATTGGGGTGGCAGATTAGGGGTTAATACATATAATGTAGGTGGCGGCGGTGTCCGGAGCGGAAGATTAGGGGTTAATAATATAATGCAGGTGTCGGCGATGTCGGGGGCGGCAGATTAGGAGCTAATAAGTGTAAGATTAGGGGTGTTTAGACTCGGGGTTCATGTTAGGGTGTTAGGTGTATAAATGTATTTTCCCCATAGGAATCAATGGGGCTGCGTTAGGAGCTTTACGCTGCTTTTTTGCAGGTGTTCAGCCGTCTCTCCCCCATTGATTCCTATGGGGAAATCGTGCACAAGCACGTTTTGCCAGCTCACCGCTACCGTAAGCAGCGCTAGTATTGAGGTGAGATGTGGAGCAAAATTTTGCTCTCCGCTCACTTTTCTGCGGCTAATGCCGGGTTTGTAAAAACCCGTAATACCAGCTTTGTCTGTAGGTGAGCGGTGAGGGAAAACTGCTCGTTAGCACCGCACACCATTACCGACAAAACTCGTTATCTAGGCGAAAGACTGTAAAGGAATTAAAAAATGCCTGGGACATGCATAAGACTATCCTAAGGAAAAAGTAACATGTAATATGGGTAGACTTGATGGACCTTTTTGGTTCTTATCTCAAATTCTATGTTTCTATGTAAGAGAACGAAGAAAAATGTATAATAGGAGTAAATTAGAAAGTTGCTTAAAATTGCATGTTCTATCTGAATAATGAAAAAAAAATGGGGTTGTGTCCCTTTAACATCCATCTACTTATTGGCTATAGTGCATGGTGTTGTATTTCTTTTTATGTATGTTATAAACCGTGTCCTTTTCCCACTGCAATGCCCCTTTAATGCAGAAAGAAAAATCCAGTGGAAATATAAACATAAAAATGTATTTAAAGTTCACCATTTTTCACACAGTGTAGTCATATATTATATTGTAAGATAATTTATAAGGGTTCTAAAAGTATTTTCAATTAAAAACAGTACATGCTACAAAGATCAGACATAACACAAATTATTTAATGGTCAATAAATGTTGCTGTCATTATTTAGAAACCCCACATGAAATAGTTACATTTAAGAGGATGCTGTTAACTTCAAAATGCTTGTAATTCTAATAAATAGAAAAAGGTAAATAGTAGACATCTTGCACACATTTGTTTAAGTTAAAATAAAAACAATTCATATATAGACAATTTATAAATTAAAATGAGTTTTTTCAACTGTTATTTTTTAGACGTAATTCTATTCATTTATTTATTTTTTAAAAAAAGACAGTTCTTATTCTACACAAATAATCATCTTTTGTGGTCTGTATGACTTGTTAATGAGCAAACATATGTAAGAAATAACTTGGGTGGAAGACTTCTCATTGGTTTAAACCCAGCCAGCAATTGCTTTTACTTTGCCCTCAAATCCCTGGCAGACATGGCCAGATGCACCCTAATGTTACTGAGGCCAGACCCAAGTCTTGGATCTAATGTATGCTTAATTTAGCTGCCATAAAGGGGCGGCAGGAAGCAGGTGTGTGCTCCGATGTGGGCATGAAGCTGTCATAAAAGGACTGCAAGAGGTTTGTTGTTTGAGCATGCAACTGGCATAAATCAGTTGCCGAGGTATATAATTAGTCTGAGTTCTAATGTAAATATGAGGGTCATAATAATATATATTGGACATATTAAATCAACAATAATAATTAACTGATTTTAAAAAAAAAGTTAATTGTGGTCAATACATGTATAGATTGTATGCATATGAGTCCCAAAAAAACTAGAAAAAAATACAGACACAAACACACACATTACACACACAAACACTATACTATACACACACATACACTATGCCCACACACACTACAGACACATAAACTACACGCACGCACACACACTACACTCACACACACTACAAACACACACACTATACACACACACACTACACACACACTACACACACACGCTTACACACACACACACACACACACACACTACAAACACCGAACACACACTACACACACACGCACTACACACACCAAACGCACAAACTACACACACACAAACACACGCTTACACATGCACACTAAAGACACACACAAAATAGCCAACAATCACTTGGATGCACAAAAAAAGTGTCTGTTTTGAGAGTGCAGGTGCTATCAGCATTTGGTAAAATGCTGTAATGAACTCCTCACTTGTTATGCTTTTTGCCTAGCTGTGTTCATCCAAATAAATGTAGGCTATTCCGTGTTTCCTATTGAACTTTGCACCTAAGTTTGTCTTGTCTGATCTTTAGCATAGTTCTCTTTGAGTGGTGGTGCGCACCCAAGTGTGTGTGTGTGTAATTATCTTTATTCTTACATTTCCTGCAACAAAATAATTGCAGGAAAGTACACACATTGTATCATTACATATTAATAGGTGATAAATTAAATATGATAAAGCCAAGAGGAAATGCTACAGTATATTATAGCCAGGAGGAAAATCACATTTAGCTTATTCCTCAGCCTGCTATTTTTAAGGAGATATAAAAATAGTTAGTGGCTTTAACACCCTATGAAATCACCTTTTTGAAACCTAAAGCTGCTAATTACCACGCTCGAAAAGTGCACCTTGTGTCAAACTCCAAAAGTGCAGCTACCTAAGGGCTTTTAACAGCGGAAAGTGTTATCCTGAAACATGAAAGAAATGTGCTTTCAAATGGGCTTAAACTACTTTTATGTCCTTTTTATTTGAAAATAATATTCTCTTTCAAATAGTTAAACCAAGAACCCATTCCAGTTTCAAAGAAAGGTATCACTGCCTCAATCACTGAGCTAAACGCTGATCAACGTTATTGAACCTGTAAAACAGTGAGCCTAGAGGATTTGTTGTTTAGTTATGACTGAAGTATTGTGTCTAGCTTACTCATGATATCCTGAAAAAACTTTATTGACACAATCTGTATAATACATAAACACACACAAGCAATACTGTGACTGAAAAGTACAAATAGAGCTTGGAACTTAGGGTCTTTAAACAGCAGACTGAAGAAGGCATACTAGGGGCTCGATTTATCAAGCAAGGGTGGACAGGGGCGCACATATTCACCCTTTCCACCCCTGCTTGCCTCTGGCGGGCAGCAATCCGCTGACGGAATTTACCATTGCACATGAGTGCTATTTTGCACTCATGAGCAACACCGCCCCCTGCTCGCGCACAGCCAATCACCCGTGGTCAGGAGCTGTCAATCTCCCTTGTTGGACAAGACCGGGGAGATTGAAATTCTCCACCTAAGAGGTGGAGAAGAGGTTAGGGAAGCAGCGGTCTGATGACGGCTGCTTGATAAATATGGACTGCAGGTTCTCTTGTGAGAAGCTACAGTCGTATGGGGGGTGAACAGCTTGATAAAACGAGCCCTATAAAATATATATAGATAGAAAGATTATTATTATAATTTATTTGTAAAGTGCCGCAAAATACCGTAGCTTTGTGTACAGAGAAAGGGAAATACAATGACAAAAATGTGTGATAAGATACAAGTACATAACAGACTTAACAAATCTAGTACTTGATTGGGAGGGCTCTGCTCCAAAGAGTGCACAGTCTACAGGTTGAGGATACAGAGACATAAGGTTTGGGATAGTTATGTGGATTGTAGTTGCAGCAGTAAGTAAAGACAGATTTATTTGGGTATGATTAAAAGTAAAGGAAAGCTGGTAAGCCACTCTAAATAGATGGGCACCTGAAGCAATACAAGGTTAGAGACAGTGTGATGGAGCATAGTAGAGAGAGGACAGGAGCAGCTCTTGAGAAGTCTTGGAGGCAAGAGAGGGAAATAGAGATAATAGTAGTGGAGAGACTGAGGTCAGAGATTGAGCAACGAGGATTCATTGGGCAGCATTTGGAGATGAGAGTGGAAATATATTTGGGAATGAGACTGTTGAGTGCTTGATAGATAGATAGTACATTATAAGCATGAGATTTCAAATGACCATAACTTTAAATTATAGTAATAAAATGAGCTTAAAATGTTGGTATAATTACTTGCTTTGGTGCATGAAGTACGTGAAATAATTACATTTAATTTGATTTAGATAGAGCGCGTGATTTTAAACAGCTTTCCAATTTACTTATATTATTTAATATGTTTGGTTCCCTTGGTATCCTTTGTTGGAAAGGATACCTAGGTAGGATCAAGGGCATCTGAATGGCGACTGCACATATATGCCTAATGTTATTGGCTCACCCAATGTGATCAGCTAGCTCCCTGTAGTGCATTGCCACTTCTACAACAAAAGGAAACCAAGAGAATGAGGCAAATTAGATCAAATAAATTTGAAAATTGTTTAAAATTGGATTCTCTGTCTGAATAATGACAATTTGGGTTTCATGTCCCTTTAATATAGTGCTGTTTTTCAAATGTCCTCTATACCCTAGATCTAGTTTTTAAAAGACAAAACAGGCATACTTCTTAAAATATTCTAGATTATAATAACCAGCTATCAGATAATAATAATAAAAAATAATATTTTATCAATAAAAATAGGTGAAAATATATAATTTTGTGAACATACATAGTCATGTTCTTTAATATAACTGAGTGTGTGCATATGTAGTTGTGTTCTTGCTATGCTGATTACTAGATTTCAGGGGAATAGATACATTTAGTAAATCAATATATTACCAGGTAATAGGCTGAACTAGAAAATCAATTAACTTTAGCTATAGATTCAGGAACAATGCAGTCAATAGGATACCAACTGACTATGCAATAGTAAAAATTGGATCAATTAGCCTATATAGTATTTGAAAGATATTTTTTTCCAGTTAATGAAAAGCTTTTACTTTAAATAAGAAATGTTATTATGAAATAGAAATCTGGTATATAACATATTTAAAGAGAGGCTAGTTTAGGGGTTGACCAGCTGCATCCTATGATGACTACTGCAGACTGAAATGCCACTGAAGGCAGTTAACCCTCTCTTGTCCTGTATTTCCTAAACCTGCAAACTCATTCACAGCTCATTTGCAATACGAGTTTCCCATTAGCTATAGTGTCTCATTGAAATGTGTTGGAAGCCCAAGGGTTAACCATTATCTATCTATCTATCTATCTATCATCTATCTATCTATCTATCTATCTATCTATCTGTTTGCCTGTCTGTCATCTTGCAAAGGTTGGTCAGAAACAAATAAACCTTTTGTTAATACCAGATATGAAATTTCCACTCAAACTTAAAGAAGCCAAAGAATTCCCGGTTTAAGTGCTTGCATGATGGACATTTTAAAATTAAGCTTGAACTTCTTTTATTTTCATTGGGTGAAAGTTTACTATTTCTATGTTCTCAGGACTTTGCTACTAGTCATGCATGATTTGACCCCCTCAAAATAAGATCCATAAAATTAATTAAGATGCATTTTCCCCCAGTACTTGATTTAGCAAAGCATAGAAATCAATGAGGTGCTGCTCTTAAAATGTCACTTTTGGCTTTTCAATTTTCAAGTTACTATAAATGCATCTATGTAGCATAACTTTATCTTTGGTCATCCATTCAAGCACTGCTAGATATCTAATTAATGTATCACCGTAATCAATCAATGTAACATATAATATACCCTAATCCAGGGGTCATCAATTGTGGACCTCCAGAGGTTTTGGAAATACATTTCCCATGATGCTCACCTAATCAATATAATAATATATACAGCTGGTATCTAGTAATATCACACCCTCGCGTCAGTCTATTTACCACAGGGCTCACAGTGTAAGGTTGCTTACCTCATTAGGAAATATAGGCAGATGCCTAGAGTGCATTCTCTTATCCCAAAAGTGAGTTCCTAAGATTTGGGGACTGGGAAACTTGAGCCCCAAATTGGTAAAATGATTTCAAAAGTCAAAATCTTCCAAGTGATACATAAATTGACATATTTTAAATGTTGCAAAATATCATCTTTATATTTTTATTTTACAGAAACAACAAGTAAAATGCTACTGGCAGCAAACAATGAAATACTGGGCATATGTTTGTAATTTTTTTTTAAGTAAAGCCAATACAGTCCATTAGAGGAAGAGCTGTAAGGATTTGTGCAAAAAAGAAAAAAGAAACAGGTTGGCTGTGGCTGTATAGCCAGTGATTGGCCTTCACTGACACACCCAAACATGGGCTCGCTTCCATTGAGCCGTAATTAGGTTTGTGTGTGCTCGCAAACCGATAAATATGCTATCGGAAGCAATTTAGTTTATCAATTGTGTGACGAAACCAATCTCGCCACTGTGCATTGGAGGGCCTGTTATAGAACATTCTTTGGGCTGGAGGTACATGGGCTTAAGGATACCCAGAGACTGCATGGAAATGTGGAATTGTATATGCTGGACACCCCATGTACTTTCATAACTCTGTCTTATGTCCATGTCACCCTGTATCCATAAATACAGGATGGGTACAGGGTGTGAGTGCCCCTTGTGGGAGCAATTGTGACTCTATAAACCAAGTGGGCATAAGGACTTAATAGCTAATAAGGGCTGTTCTTATATTCTGTAATAAGATGTATTTTATTTACGTTTCAGATCTGATTGTGTCTCAGGAGTCTGTCTGGGTAAACTGATTGTGTTTTGTGTGATTATCTTAACTACACTGCCCAACATCAGATTGTCTGAGTAAACTTTCTTTCCCAGTTAATTAACTTAATATGTTAATCTGTTTTACCTGTGAATAGACAATTGTTAGAGGTTTGATGCATTGTTCATATGTTTGCTTTACTGTTTAACCAATGCCCTCTGTAACCTGAAGCCAGGGTGTATAAATATGTGTGCTGCTTTTAAATAAACTATTCATTTTGTTGATATCTGTTTGACTCTCACCATGGAGCTTTGAGGGGAGGGAGATGGGAAATTTACTGTAAACTGCCTGTGCCTCTGCCCTTTTATGCCAGGGTTATACCGTTACAATTGGTGGTAAGCGACGGGATCGTTCCCACAGCCAGAAGGACAGCTACAGGAGACACCATTCCGTAGATTTACAAGTTGGGGGCAACGCATGTCCCAGTACAGCGACCCTAAAAGCAACAGAATGGAACCAGCAGTGTTATACGAGGAGGAGGACATGGATGGCCGGGATGCATTAAGGAAAGGCATCTGGTACCAGGCCCTGGATAATGTACAATACCAGCAGGGTAAGAGTCTCCCCAGTGAAGAGCAGCGGTTGCAGAAGCAAGTGGCCCTGCGGATGCCCTTCCTGGGAGAGCAGCCCCTGGAGGAATGGGTGAAGAAACTAGAGCACCGGGTATGGCAGGAGCTATGGCTGGAGGATGCCTACCAGACACCCTGGTGGTATTTGGCACAGTATATACCTTGGACAGCCGAGCATGACAAGCCAGAGGGAGAGGAGTTTGATGGTCCTGGCTTGTTATGGGAGTCCTTTGCAGAGCCTGACTTTGGGAGCCCTGCACAGACCAGACTTCAGGACATTTTCTATGAGAGGGAGGCTAGGCATGACTGGGATGACCCCATGAGGTAGAGCCAGACCTGGCTCACTTAGCAGCCCTGGAGTGGGAACTGGAGCAGGACTACCGAGATCTCTTCCACTCCATTGGGAAGGCTCAGCAGGACAGCAAGGTGAAAGACCCAGATCCAGACCCATTCAGCTGGGAAGATATTGTGGAGAATTACTGGGAAGGACCCCAGGTGGCCGGTGGAGATGGGACCGAGGTCTCTCCACCGGTCCTGCAGGAAATTGGGAGCCCAGACTCCATTCCCCAGTGACAGGCTGAGTTACAGGGGGCAGAGACAGTTGGTCCTGTCCCCCAGCAGCAGAGGAATATGCAGGGAATTGGGAGCCCAGACTCCATTCCCCAGCGGCAGGCTGAGTTACAGGGGACAGAGACAGTTGGTCCTGTCCCCCAGCAGCAGAGGAATATGCAGGGAATTGGGAGCCCAGACTCCATTCCCCAGCGGCAGGCTGAGTTACAGGGGGCAGAGACAGTTGGTCCTGTCCCCCAGCAGCAGAGGAATATGCAGGGAATTGGGAGCCCAGACTCCATTCCCCAGCGGCAGGCTGAGTTACAGGGGACAGAGACAGTTGGTCCTGTCCCCCAGCAGCAGAGGAATATGCAGGGAATTGGGAGCCCAGACTCCATTCCCCAGTGGCAGGCTGAGTTACAGGGGGCAGAGACAGTTGGTCCTGTCCCCCAGCAGCAGAGGAATATGCAGGGAATTGGGAGCCCAGACTCCATTCCCCAGCGGCAGGCTGAGTTACAGGGGGCAGAGACAGTTGGTTCTGTCCCCCATCAGCAGAGTGAGATGCAGTGGATTGGGAGCCCAGTCTCCATTCCCCAGCGGCTGGAAGTATGTATGGGAGAGGAGCTTGTTACCCCCTCTCCCCAGCGGCAGCTTAACGCACCAGGGGGAGACAGTAAGCCCCACAACCGTGCAGATGGGACCGTGGTCTCTGCACTTACAGCACAGGGGGTAGGGACAGTTGGTCCTGTCCCCCAGCAACAGGGCTGTTTAGCCAAAGGGGAGATGATTGGACAGCCAATAGAATGCAAGCTCAATCTGATTGGATGATCGGATCAGCCAATCGGATTGAACTTGATTCTGATTGGCTGATTCCATCAGCCAATCAGAATTTTCCTACCTTAATTCCGATTGGCTGATAGAATCCTATCAGCCAATCGGAATTCGAGGGACGCTATCTTTAATGACGTCCCTTAAAGGAACCGTCATTCTTCAGTTGGACGTCGTCGGAAGAAGATTGATCCGCGCTGGAGGTCTTCACGATGGAGCCATTCCTCATCGGATGAAGATAGAAGATGCCGCTTGGATCAAGGTGGTTGCCGGTCTGGATCGCCTCTTCTTCCCGGATAGGATGAAGACTTTGGAGCCTCTTCTGGACCTCTTCAGCCGCAGGATTATGGATCGCCAGCCCCCGCTTGGGTTGGATGAAGATTTTGGAGCCAGGACCGATCGGTGATACCCGGCGAGGTGAAGATAAGGTAGGAAGATCTTCAGGGGCTTAGTGTTAGGTTTATTTAAGGGGGGTTTGGGTTAGATTAGGGGTATGTGGGTCGTGGGTTGTAATGTTGGGGGGGGTATTGTATGTTTTTTTTTACAGGCAAAAGAGCTGAATTCTTTGGGGCATGCCCCACAAAGGGCCCTTTTGAGGGCTGGTAAGGTAAAAGAGCTTTGAACTTTTGTAATTTAGAATAGGGTAGGGCATGTTTTTATTTTGGGGGGCTTTGTTATTTTATTAGGGGGCTTAGAGTAGGTGTAATTAGTTTAAAATTGTTGTAATATTTTTCTAATGTTTGTAAATATTTTATTATTTTTTGTAGCTTAGTTCTTTTTTATTTTTTGTACTTTAGTTAATTTATTTAATTGTAGTTATTTGTAGGTATTGTATTTAATGAATGTATTGATAGTGTAGTGTTAGGTTTAATTGTAGGTAATTGTAGGTATTTTATTTAATTTATTTATTGATAGTGTAGTGTTAGGTTTAATTGTAACTTAGGTTAGGATTTATTTTACAGGTAATTTTGTAATTATTTTAACTATTTTAGCTATTAAATAGTTCTTAACTATTTAATAGCTATTGTACCTGGTTAAAATAAATACAAAGTTACCTGTAAAATAAATATAAATCCTAAAATAGCTATAATATGATTATAATTTATATTGTAGATATATTAGGGTTTATTTTACAGGTATTTAGCTTTAAATAGGAATAATTTATTTAATAAGAGTTAATTTATTTCGTTAGATTTAAATTATATTTAACTTAGGGGGGTGTCAGTGTTAGGGTTAGACTTAGCTTTAGGGGTTAATACATTTATTACAGTAGCGGCGAGATTCGGTCGGCAGATTAGGGGTTAATAATTGAAGTTAGGTGTCGGCGATGTTAGGGAGGGCAGATTAGGGGTTAATACTATTTATTATAGGGTTATTGAGGCGGGAGTGAGGCGGATTAGGGGTTAATAACTTTATTATAGTAGCGGTGCGGTCCGCTCGGCAGATTAGGGGTTAATAAGTGTAGGCAGGTGGAGGCGACGTTGAGGGGGGCAGATTAGGGGTTAATAAATATAATATAGGGGTTGGCGGTGTTAGGGGCAGCAGATTAGGGGTACATAAGGATAACGTAGGTGGCGGCGCTTTGCGGGCGGCAGATTAGGGGTTAATTATTGTAGGTAGCTGGCGGCGACGTTGTGGGGGGCAGGTTAGGGGTTAATAAATATAATATAGGGGTCGGCGGTGTTAGGGGCAGCAGATTAGGGGTACATAAGTATAACGTAGGTGGCGGTCGGCAGATTAGGGGTTAAAAAATTTAATCGAGTGGCGGCGATGTGGGGGGACCTCGGTTTAGGGGTACATAGGTAGTTTATGGGTGTTAGTGTACTTTAGAGCACAGTAGTTAAGAGCTTTATAAACCGGCGTTAGCCCAGAAAGCTCTTAACTACTGACTTTTTTCTGCGGCTGGAGTTTTGTCGTTAGATTTCTAACGCTCACTTCAGACACGACTCTAAATACCGGCGTTAGAAAGATCCCATTGAAAAGATAGAATACGCAATTGGCGTAGGAGGATCTGCGGTATGGAAAAGTCACGGCTGAAAAGTGAGCGTTAGACCCTTTAATGACTGGCTCCAAATACCAGAGGGCGGTAAAAACCAGCGTTAGGAGCCTCTAACGCTGGTTTTGACGGCTACCGCCCAACTCTAAATCTAGGCCTTAGCTTTTTAAACCTATTTCCTATTGACATTTTAAAACTTACAAATAATGCAAGTGTTTCAAAGTAGAAATAAATTGTAATATGTAATATTTATTGTTGTCCCATGTATAGGAATAGTTGTACTTATGATCTTATGTAAATATCAATATGTATTTACATTTTACATATAAAAATATATGCTAGCACATATCTACAGAATTTAAGCTAGACCTATGCCTAGGGCAGCCACATATATTACTTATTTTAAGTGCAAAAATATAATTATAATACAAAATAGTATTTGCTTATAGCTAAAAAATATGTACCATAAATATCTAATATATAATCTTTGATTTTTGTTTCTCTTTAGAGGTGATTACAAGTAAGGAGCACTGGTGTTAAACGTAAATTTTATAGTGTAAGGTTGTGTAACCATAGCAACAAATTGATTTTCAAGTATTACGACGTCGGATGGAGGGGTGTCTACTATTTCTGTTTTTCACTGGCTTTTCCATCCTAACTTCATTAACAGAGCTAAACTGAGAGCTTCTAAGTTAGTTTTTAAAAGGTTTTATACTGGACTTTTAGATCAGTATCTGTGCATAGTATTCTTTATAGTAGTGTCTATTACATGCAGTAAGGGGCAATGAAACCCAATTTTTTTGTTTCATGATTCAGGTAGAGCATGTAATTTAAAACAACTTTCTAATTTATTTCTATTATCTATTGTTTTGTTCTCTTGCAATCTTTTGTTGGAAAAGCAGGGAGGTAGGCTTAGAAGCCGGCCCATTTCTGGAGCACTGTATGGCAGCTGTATTGCAAGAATGTTATCCATTTGCAAGAGCACTAGGTGGCAGCACTATTTCTTGCCATGTAGAGCTCCAGATGCCTACCTAGGTTTCTCTTTAATACAGAATATCACAGAAACAAAGCAATTTGATAAAAGAAGCAAATTGGAAACTTTTTTTTTAAAATGGCATGCTCTGTCTGACAAAAAAATAAATAAAATAAAATTGGGGCGTTTATAGAAACATAGAAACATAGAATTTGACGGTAGATAAGAACCAAAAAGGCCCATCAAGTCTACCCATATTACATGTTACTTTTTCCTTAGGATAGCCTTATGCATGTCCCAGGCATTTTTAAATTCCTTTACAGTCTTTGGGGCATATGTATCAAGCTCCGAATGGAGCTTGACGGCCCGTGTTTCTGGCAAATCATCAGAGTGTAACTATCCCTCTGTTAGTTTTTCTCTTTTCACTGATATATCTAAAGAAGGTTTTGTCACCATTTTTTTACAGATTGTGCTATTTTCTCTTCTGCATCAGCTTTAGCCTTTCTGATTAACTGCTTTGTTATCTTTTGATGGGTTCTCCGTTTTTCTTTATCCTCTTCTGAGCCAGTGAGTTTGAATTTTTTATAGACTGTCTTTTTTGTCTTAACTGCATGTGCTACTTCTCTTGAAAACCATATTGGTTTTCTTTTTCTTTTACAAACAAGCCTAATACAGTGTTTAGTTGCATCTAGAATAGATCTAGAATTTTACATTATTGGATTGTTTAACTCCTTGCAGCCTCTAGGGTTTGCTTTCCCCTCTGGCAATCTTAATAGCCAACTCTGAGTAGACACCATGAAATATGATTCAGTACACACTATGAAATATGATTCAGTACACACTATGAAATATGATTCTCTTAAATAAATAAAGTGAAAGTGTCAGCTGCCTGACATTTTATGACACAGGGTGTGCTGTACCCTATGCACACAAAGTAGGAAGGAAGTAAATACACCACAAGAGCCTCAATGATAAGACAGGGTAAAAATATACATTTGTTTCTCAGTTGCACTTTTGAGCCTGTGTGTGTGTAAGTGTGTGTGTGAGTATATGTGATTGTGTGTATATGTGTGTGTGTGTATATATGTGAGTGTGTGTTTGTGTGAATGTGAATGTGTAAGTGTGGGTGTATATATGTGTGTGAGTGTTTGTGTGAGTGTACATTTGTGCGTGTGTCTGTCTGAGTATGTGTGTGTGTTTGTTTGTTAATGTGTATTTGTGAGTGTGTGTGTCAGTGTGTATGTGTGAGTGTGTATGTGTGAGTGTGGGTGTATATATGTGAGTGTGTGTTTGTGTGAGTGTATATGTGAGTGTGTGTTTGTGTGAGTGTGTGTATATATGCGAGTGTGTGTGTGTATATGTGAGTGTGTGAGTGTTGGTGTATATATGTGATTGTGTGTTTGTGTGAGTATGTGTGTTTGTATATGTCAGTGTGTGTTCGTGTGAGTATGTGTGCTTATGTATGTCAGTGTGTGTTTGTGTGTGTGTTTATATGTGAGTGTGTGTGAGTGTTTGTGTGAGTGTGTGTTTATGTATATGTGTTTGTGAGAGTGTCTGTGTGAGTGTTTGTGTGAGTGTGTTTGTGAGAGTGTGTTAGTGTTTTTGTGAGTGTATGTGTGAGTATATATGTGTGAGTGTGTGTTTGTGTGAGTGAGTGAGTGTGTTTGTGTGAGTGTGTATGTGTGAGTGTGTGTATGTGTGAGTGTATGTGTGAGTGTGTTTATATGAGTGTGTGGGAGAGATTGTGGGTCTCAGGAGCAGCAATGCACTAGTGGGAACTAGTTAGTAATTGGTGGTTATGCACACATATCTCTTGCCTTTGGCTCACAAACGCTGGAGCTGAATTTAACCATTTGCCAGGCTAAAACACAAAATTATACACAAGTAATAATGCAATAATAAAATGCTCTAACATATAAGAGAATTTTCTTTCTTAACATTTGTGTCCATTTAACCTGTTGACTGCCAAATAGGACAATGCAACAGATCTCTTTAACAGAAATTGGGAATATAAGGGGGCGGACTGTATATGGAAATTTTTCAATAGAGTAAAAATGGCTAGTAAATCTATTAGGTGTGCATTTGTGGTACAATAGCTGTTTTCAAATCCCGAGACATTCAAATCAGTACTTTATAGGGTGACTATATTGCTGCTTTAAAAAGGGACACATATGAAAAATGCATATGTCAAGGCTATTTTCAGGGGCTGTTTAAATAAATGCTTTGTATAAGAACCCTGACATATTTGTATAAGAACCCTGACAAACTTACAACTGTTCACGACCTGTTTGTTTCTAACGCCTTCAATCTTCTAGCAATAACTGAAACCTGGTTATCATCTTCTGACAATGCTTCCATTGCTGCTCTCACGCACGGTGGTCTCCACTTTAGCCACACACCTAGGCCAAGAGACATGTATCTATTATATTGTATTGTACTGTAATTTTATCTTTGTACCCATGGACAGCACTGTGGAATCTGTTGACGCTTTATAAATAAATAATAATAATAATATGTATTTTTCATGTGTCTCTTTTTAAAGCGGCAATATGGTCACCCTACACCCTAATACTTTATTATCAGTGCTTTTCAGTGGGCTTCAGAACACATGGCAGCTTTTTTCTTTGGCTATTTTAATATCTCATTATTGTGCTGTACTTGTCTATATATCACTCTTATTTTCTCACCTAACACATATTTAGGCTTCACTAGGCAATGGGAGATGAATGACTCTGCAGCCCTTGGCTAAACCTCCAGTGGACTAGAGCAGTCACATTCCTATGGGTGCTGCTGGATCAGAAACAGATGAAGATGAAGAGCTGTAGAATAGATGTTTCAGGGACACAGCTGCTTGGAAGAGAAAATGAGCTGCAAGGGAGGAAATATTGAGTAGGAGTAGGTTTCATGGTTGTCATGTGGTACCAGGAGGCTTACGCTACATGTGAGATTTCGCTGTGTGGAGTAAGGGGTGTTCATTGAGCAGAATAATGACAGGCAATGACATAAACAGGGTTGCTTGTGTGTGTCCAGTGAGGAGTCTGGGTAGTCAAGGGGTATTTATAGAAACTCTGTTGTTTCAGTTTGGAGATTTATCTATCTATCTATGTGGTTTTACCTAAGATGTAGGATACATGGTTTATGCTTGCGCATGTACATGTGGGGAGCACTGCTTTGTGTGCATTAATCACAGTCTTAAAGGGACATTATACACTAATTTTTTTGCATAAATGTTTTGTAGATGATCTATGTATATAGCCCATAAAGTTTTTTTTTTTTTTTTTTTAAATGTATAGTTTTGCTTATTTTTAAATAACTTTGCTCTGATTTTCAGACTCCTAACCAAGCCCCAAAGCTTTATGTGAATACCGTCAGCTACCTTCTCCAGCTTGCTCCTGTTTGTGTAAAGGGTCTTTTCATATTCAAAAGAAGGGGGGGGGGGTCTTATTTCTCACTTGCAGTGGGCTTTCCAGCTACCTTTTCAACAGAGCTAAACTGAGAGCTTCTAAGTAAGTTTTTAAACAGTTTTATACTGGATTTTTATATCAGTATCTGTGCATCTTATTCTATTACATTCTATTACATGCAGTTATATGAAAATGAGTGTATACTGTCCCTTTAAAGAGAGAAGGTAAAATCACAGCTCTGTTTATATTACTGGTCTGGCAACCAATAAGGTGAAACCCCCATTGTGCAGGCATCAAAAGCAGTCAGTGGGTATCACTGTGCAATATTATAATTATATATGGCAGGTTTTGGTGGGTCAAAGGATGTGGTTGAAGCAGAACTTGAGCGAAGGTTGGAGCGGAGCTGTTGAATAAGGCAGTGGGACGAAGCTTTTGGTCTTTTTTGCAACCTGGACTTAGGTCTAGTCTTCTCCATCACCACCTTGTACCTTTACATTCTCTCATACTGCTCCTACATTATCAAACTCTCCCTTTGACTGTTCAAGGACTCAAGCACACTTTAAAAATATTTTAGAGAAGAAAGACACGTCCCATAGTACTTGATCATAGTATCCCACCAATATAGCTTCATAGACTTCTCTTGTCACTTTTTAAAATCTATTCTACAAGCTCTGGCAGCAATTCATACACTTTTTTCTCATTCACCCTAACCTCTAGATTGTAAGCTCTGTGGACGAGACCCTGCTCCTTCTGTGACATTTTGCATAATCAAGTATAATATCTAAACTGGAAAATACTAAATCCTATCTCTCATTTAAAGGTTCTTTATAGTCAAACAATTGCATGCGATAATCCATTAGAGCATGTCATTTTGAAGATATCCACAAACACACAATAGAAATACTGCTCTTGACTTGAAGAGCACTGCTGGTCCAGAGTGGAAAACGCTGCTAATCCAATATTTTATTGGATATAGGTCAGCAAGTCTAAACTCAAAACAGCAAGGACACAATAAATAAATTGTTTTCTTTTGTGGTTTTTACAACTGAGAAAAAATGTTGTTTTATATATGAGGTCAGTCAATGATAAGGTTTTATATCCAGACAGTCAATATGTTTCCATAGCATAAAACATCTGTGTTATTTCAGTACAGATGAAAAGGAAAATACCCACATATTACAATTATTGCAAATATATATTAAACATTTTAGAGTGAGGATGTAACATCAGTTGCACCACAGCTTGTGGTGAATGTGGGAGTCAATTTCCTTTATCTAAGAATACAGCTAGGTGATAAATCATGTTGGAACTTGGATCTGAAATAATAAGATCACATTTGTATTTAAAACTGTGCATTATGTTTATAATTCATATACAGATCTCATTGTACCTATTATATTTGTATCTGTTTTCTGTACTTAATATTATTTTTAAGGCATCAGACAAATGTAATACGTACAACAAATCCACCTTGTCATTTGAAGATGGAATTAAAATCCATGATACAATAAGAATAAAACTAAGCCTCATTTGGTTCAAACTGAAATTAAGATCTTAATTAAAAATCAAGACTTAAAGGGACAGTAAGCACCTTGAGATGTTTCCTTATGGGTAATAAAATAACTTTGTAATATACTGTATTTTTGCCCCTTTTTCATGTAATGTAGCTCTGAAAACTGTGAATTTTCAACTTGTAGGGCGTGCTTGATATTGCTTATCATGACCCACGGTAACAATAGCATGCCACTTGTAATGTAGCCCACAGTAAGCTAATACAGGAATGTAACAATTACATGCTCACGACAGCTTTAAACATAGCAGAGAAGAGTACCGCAACTGGCAAAAGAAAGGCCTATGATCAGACATGCAGAACAACTCTTAACTGATAAGCATCACACGAGCCCTGCAGCTGTAACAGCCCAGCTCCGGTGTAATTTACAGATAATATTTTTTACATAATTTCATTGGAAAATCTCTCACTGCTAGATTTCTGTACTAGATATAAAGAAGTAAAGCTAAATTTTTTCCCCTACAGTATTGATTTATTGGCCTGCATGGATCATTCAGCACAGAGTTTAGGTCAATCTCCTACTGTAAGTTCAAAGACTTTAAATGTAGTTTATCAGATATTCTAGGCCGGTTATCTCTGGATGCATCTGATATCTTACGCTGTCATTTTTTATTTATTTTTTACTTTTTCTGAAGCATTACTTGTAGGACAAGAAAACATTCTGCAAATACGTTTACTGCCTGTGATAATGTTAGTTAGACACCATTCAAGATGGCCTGAGGTCAGTCACGGTCACAGAATAAAAAAAGCAAAATGGTGAAAGCTCAGCCAACAAAACAATATTTCTTGTAATAAGAATCAACAGCAAAGAAATAAATAAAAACATTCTAACATGATACATATATATTACTTGCAGGTGTGAGTGTCATTGATGCCATTACTCAAATGGGGAATCCATTCTCTATATTGTAGTTTGTTATAGTACATATAAAAGATACTGCATATTTGCCCTGTAGTAATCATATGTAAATAGATGTAAACTGCATAAAGAAAATGCTAAAATGTGTTGAAACGTTTTATTATTGCGATTTTGCTATGTGAAATACATAGTTAAAGTCAGCTCTACCGCACCAAGGCAATACTTGATAAAACGATTCACTCTAGCACATGCACACAAAAAAAATAAAAAAAATAATGAGAATCATTACTATCACTAATTCATTACTATTTGAATAGTGAAACTTTCATTTTTACATGCATTTCACAAGCTGTGACAATATAAAATAAATCTGTTTTCTAAGGTATTCATATGGCAAAAAAAATGTTTTGTAATATTGCTATGAATGACTATTTTTATAACACTATTGCTAAAAATACTTCACAAAACTGCCTTTAATTTGGCAGGGAGATATAAATAGCAGGCTATAGTTTTTTTCCCAGCAGTAGTTCTCTGTAGAGAGAGACCAAGAGAGATATTCAACAATTGTACCAAATCCCCTGTATACAAATCTAAAATCAGTAAATATTTAAAACTCCCAAAAGTTTAAAAGACACTTGTGACATTACTATTTCTATGTTTTGAAATGTAAATAAGTCACCATAGTTGGAAATGCCACATGTAAGGAATTCATCGGAATAATAGTAAAAACAGAAATTCTCTTAAAATATCACTGTGAAAATTGCACAGCTATAGTTATTATAAGCTACATATCATTACTGTCAACATTTTGCAGGTCATAAGGGAGTATTAAACTATTAACCCCTTGGCACAAAGGGCTGGAATGTTGTGTAAAGCAACTGACCTTTAGGTAGACAAAGTGTGAACATATGTCTGAAAGGTGTTTGAAACATATTGTAAATCCCATGCCTGCTAAACAGGGTGCTTCAGTGTTCAAAGGAGTTCTTCAAATCCTTTCCATTAAACTGTTGCTGCCATAGAAGACAGTAACCCAATGCTATGAAATAAATGCCATCCTGTGTGTCTGTCATAGTGTTGTCACATGATTCTGAATCTGAACTCTTGTGGCACTTCAATGGCACTAAATATACTCAAATTGCACAGCACTATTTTTTACATTGGAATAACATTGGTGTCACAAGTAAAAGGTTAAAGGGACAGTATACACTCATTTTCATATAACTGCATGTAATAGACACTACTATAAAGAATAAGATGCACAGATACTGATATAAAAATCCAGTATAAAACTGTTTAAAACTTACTTAGAAGCTCTCAGTTTAGCTCTGATGAAAAGGCAGCTGGAAAGCCCACTGCAAGTGGGAAATAAGACACTCCCCCTTCTTTTGCATATGAAAAGACCCTTTACACAAACAGGAGCAAGCTGGAGTAGGTAACTGACGGTATTCTCATAAAACATTGGGGCTTGGTTAGGAGTCTGAAAATCAGAGCAATGTTATTTAAAAATAAGCAAAACTATACATTTAAAAAAACAACAACTTTATGGGCTATATAAATAGATCATCTACAAAACATTTATGCAAAGAACAAAATGAGTGTATACTGTCCCTTTAAGTATGCATCACACCAGAGTAGTGTCATGGGAAAAAATCCTTGTAGCAGCAATGACAAGACCACACTATATTTCCTAGTATCCTTTTCCCCATTAGGAATCATTACTGAAATCAAACTAATTAAAGTGATAAGAAACCTGATTTTTTTTCTTTCATGATTCAGATAGAGCATGGAATTTTAAGCAACTTTTAATTTACTCCGAGTCCTAATATAAATTTTAGCCACCAATCAGCAAGCGCTACCCAGGGTCTGAACCAAAAATGGGCGGACTCCTAAGCTTACATTCCTGCTTTTTCAGATAAAGATACCAAAAGAACGAATAAAAAGTTGCTTAAAATTGCATGCTCTATCTGAATCATGAATTAAAAAAATTACTGAAGTAAATTGTCATTGCAAATTATCACTATTTACAACAAAGTATTGTATTACCAGCAGTGTTCAGATACTGAATTATAATTGCTATATGCATACATCTTATGTCTCAGTTTAGCAATATTTCCTATGGAATTTTTTTTTTTTTTTATCATTTGTACGGCCTGCTGAGTAGCCCAGATTATTGAACTCCTAAACAGGAACGCACCTCTGTAAACCTGAGTTCAATAATGTAGGTGCAAGCACTTTGAAACGTGATGTTGTGACTGTGTTTGAACTTGTGCATGAAGGTGCGTCCCCTATAAAACACAGTCACAAAGAAGCAATTTCATTTCAACATCTATGCAGATACAGTGTTGCAATGGAGCAGGTTTAAGCTTTACAGTTTCAGTACTTTTTAGAGCCAGAATAAGTCCTTTCAAAAGAAACCCATAGTTTCCATGTTTTTCAGATCTTGTCAAAAAGGAAATGGTGCTTTAGCAAAGATTAAAAATAATTATTGTAAATAAACAGTACTTTTGAAAGTTAAAAAGTGACAATATAGTGATAGAAAATAGTCCAGTATTTCCATAATGCTAACATACAGCTGGTATTCAGATGGTTTAGCAGTGGTGTGGATGGAAACGGATTAAAATAGAATGAAAGTCAGTTACTTAGACTCAAACATTAAAAAAGTTTCTCTGCACCATTTGTAGATGTGGGGGTCATATGGTTAATCAGTGGTGAGGAGGGATTCGGATTACAATAGGTTAATGTCACATATGTAAATGAGTATCTCCCTACCACAGTAAACAAAGGGCTTAATTCAAAAACTTTCTACTGTAAACTTAAAAGTTATGAATGGGCTATGGTGTATTTTTTGCTAAAGAAGCACTGATTAACATTCCTATAAGGGTACAGTGTGCTAGAAAATGGATGAGAAATTGCCCCTTTATGTTTATTTTTGTATGTGAAATAGTCGGTTTGTTCTCTGACATCACAACCCATTCCAATTGGCTGAGCTTGCAGGGAACTCAGTATGTATGGGTGAATGTTTCGCAAAATTCGAAAAATTAAACAAATTTTAACAATACGTTCGTTCATTTCAAATTTCAAATGTTTGTACAACATTCTAACATTCGTTTAGTGTAATAGTATTTCTAATGCTTTCTTTAAATGTGATATTCGATTAAAATATGTCTAATTATTTGATCCAAATTATGCAATTTTCCAATTCAAAAAATTTGAATTTACATATTTGTAATAGTATTTCTAATGCTTTCTTTAAATGTAATATTCAAATTATGCAATAATAGAAATAGAAAAATTCAAATTGATATATTTGTATCTATTATGTATCAATTTACTAAATTCCCTACCACATGAACTATTGAACTTAATAGTATTTGTTAAATTGAATGTTACATTCAAAATTTAGATTGTGGACATTCAATCTAATTACGAACATTCAAAATTGAAAGTAACATTCAAAAACTGTAAATAGCATTCGATTATAGCATTTTTAAGAATATTCGTTGTTATCAACATTTGATTATGTAAATCGAATTTCTGCAATAACATTCGTCTAATATTCAAATTCGAATATAAACACATTTTCCCATCCCTAGAACTCAGATCTCTGTATTTTATCACTTTCTATACACCCAAATTCTTTTGTGTATACCAAAGCCCAATATTTAGAGGGATTCATTTAGCAAGAGTAATTTCTTCTGCTGGCTATATTTACATAGCTTTTCTATAACCAATAATTAAACATTGCAATTTTCAGTATATGTGGGGATGCCACAGACAAATAAAGTTAAATCATCTGCCTGTAAACAATTGAATACACCCAAGCAGCAGGTACAACTGATTGGGTACAAATTAAAGGGAAGAACATTTTACATTACACTATACCTTTAAAGTAAATGCTAGTACCACAAGAGTTAATTATATTCTGCTTGTACTTTCCAGCAGCATTATTGTACTGGGCTGTCAGCAATGCTACCGATGGGAGTAATGGAAATTGAGTTGCTGTTTGCTAGCATGAAAGGTAATAAATTTGTCTGTCAGTACTTTCCATCCGAGTGACAGATTTAGTTTGTTCAGTAGGCTTGGCCAAGCTGGGTTATTATTGCAAAACAATTCATCTGCTCCTGATTGCGAGGCTGTCATTTAACAAATAAACTCAGGTCACTTGAACAGGACACAGAGAAGAAGTCTGGACTGGAAGTATGCATTTATGAATTAGTGTTTGCATTATCTTTCAGCCATCATGTCAAAGCACATTATATGGAAGGCTTAACATTAGTTTGTGTGCAGCATTACAGATTCCTTCCTGTGTATATCCATCACTGCCAGAATAAAGATAACATCTGAAGAATTTAGTAAGGTTTTACAATTTCACATACATATAGATAAATGAAATACTGCCAGCTTAGCACATTAAAACAAATCACTACCTGCACAGGATTTGCAAGCTTAGGAAATAGTATATGAAAAATGTACAAAGTTTGTTCTAAAGTAACAGGCTCTTAAATAAGTAGAGTGATTATTTTTTTTACATTATTTTATGTTATATATTATTTTGAAATAAATAAATGATCCATAAAGATGTATATATTAATGGCTTCTATAACCTCATAAAAGTGTTTTCATGTTTCCATTTGTTAAGTTTAATCACATAAAAAAATAGAACTTATAATTATTATCTAATGAATTGCTAATGGGTTTTGGCTCTCTTCCTTTAGCTAGACTAGTTTGCTGACACTTGAATAAAGCAGCATTTGGTTTGCTGTTGCAGAGGGAGAAGATTGCAACAAAGAGGAGTGGTGCAGACTGTTCAGTTGCACTATGCAAGTGTTGCTAGCTTTCAATCACTGGACAATTAACAGGTGATTGGGAAATGGGGTAGGTGGGACTTGGATTATATCCCATTGCCTACATGCCCAGTCAGTTAGTTTCCCAGATCAGACCTCAGATCAGAGCAACCCCTGTCAGCTGTAGGGCCTCAGATAAAAACAGTTAACTAACCAGTATTTTCACACACATATTATTGGACTATCAGTTATAATACTGAACTGTTTGGTTAAATATTGGTCACCTGGCAACCCTAACAAGGGCCAATCTACAAACCTCCTCACCAGCAGATAGGTAGCCTGCAAGCAACTTTCTTTATTCAAGTCTATGTTTTACTCAAAGACAATGTTGGGCAGCAAGTTACCTAAGAAATGTAAGTGTACATAACTGTTTTCTGCCTCACTTCAAGTTTGTTCATAAAGCTAACATAATGTGGGCTGCAAGAGCCAAGCATCTGATCTGTGGTCTAATTTGGGCATACCACTAGCATAATGTGAGCAGCAAGAGCTATGTATTTGATCTGAGGTCTACCTTGGGCATATAAATGACACAAGGAGCTGTAGCGACGATGCATCTGATTTGAGGTCTTATTTGGGTATTTTGCTGAGAATTCAGGGGCATGCATCTGATCTCAGGTATTATTTTGTGTGTAGAAAAAAACACAAAATGCAGGCCTGATCAACTGTGTAAATATGTTTAACAATAAATAAAAATACAAATGTGTGGCTCCATTTTTTCTTCAGCCCTCACAACTCTTTCCAGTTGCCAGAACTGCAGTAGGCATACAGGGAAGACAAAAAAAAGAAAGTGAAAAACTGTTTTCAGTTATTTTATGCACTCACATGTTCTGGGCATTCTCAAGAAATAATGTTGTTAACATTTGGCTTTACATGTGTCAGCTTACGATAGCTATCAACCTCAAGAACAGTGAATGTGAGAGTATTATCTGATCTGACATAACTTCCCTCTCAGGCATATTACTAGTATAAAAAGGGAAGGGACATGTATCCAGTCTAAGGTATCTTTAGATCATAGAGATAGCATAAAAGCAGATATAGGGGCATGTCTTGGATTTAAGGTCTCTCTAGAGTAAAGAGCTAGGATAAAAGGGTACACTGGGTAATGCATCAATCTGATTTAAAATTGCACTAGAGAATAGATCTAGCATAAAAGTGGATACTGGGCATATGTATGGTCTAAGGTTTCTCAGGAGCCTACAGCTAGCACAAAAGGGGACACAGTGGCATGTATCTGATCTGAGGTCTCACTAGAATATAAAGATAGCATAAAAAGGGATACAGGGCCACATATCTGATCTAAGGCCTCACTGGGTCTTAGAGCTAGCAGAAAAGGTTATACAGGAGCATGTATCTGATCTGAGGTCTCACTAGAGCACAGAGCTAGCATAAAAGGTTTTTACAGGGGCATATATCTGATCTGAGGTCTCACTAGAGCATAGAGCTAGCATAAAAGGTTATACAGGGGCATGTATCTGATCTCAGGTCTCACTAGAGCATAGTGCTAGCATAAAAGGTTATACAGGGGCATGTATCTGATCTAAAGTCTCACTAGAGAGTAGAACTAGCATAAAAGGTTATACAGGGGCATGTATCTGATCTGATGTCTCACTAGAGCATAGAGCTAGCATGAAAGGTAATACAGGTGCATGTATCTGATCTGAGGTCTCACTAGAGCATAGAGCTAGCATAAAATGTAATACAGGTGCATGTATCTGATCTGAGATCTCACTAGAGCGTAGAGCTAGCATAAAAGGTTATACAGGGGCATGTATCCGATCTGAGGTCTCACTAGAGCGTAGAGCCAGCATTAAAGGTTATACAGGGATATGTATAATATCTGAGGTCTTACTAGAGCATAGAGCTGGCATAAAAGTTAACACAGGTGCATGTATTCAATCTGAGGTCTTACTAGAGCATAGAGCTAGCATAAAAGGGAATGCAGGGGAATGTATCTGATCTGAGATCTTACTAGAGCGTAGAGCTAGCATAAAAGGGAATACAGGGGCATGTATCTGATCTGAGGTCTCACTAGAGCATAGAGCTAGCATACAAGTTAATACAGGTGCATGTATCCAATCTGAGGTGTTACTAGAGCATAGAGCTAGCATAAAAGTGAATACAGGGGAATGTAGCTGATCTGAGATCTCACTAGAGAGTAGAGCAAGCATAAAAGATAATACAGGTACATGTATCCAATCTGAGGTCTCACTAGAGCATATAACTTGAATAAAAAGGAATACAGAGGACATATCTGAGGTCTCACTAAGCTAGCATAAAAGGTTATACAGGGGCATGTATCTGATCTGATGTCTCACTAGAGCATATAGCTAGCATAAAAGGTTATACAGGAGCATGTATCTGAGCTCTCACTATAGCGTAGAGCTAGCATTAAAGGTTATACAGGGGCATGTATCTGATGTCTCACTAGAGCATAGAGCTAGCATAAAAGGGAATACAGGGGCATGTATCTGATCTGATGTCTCACTAGAGCATATAGCTAGCATAAAAGGTTATACAGGAGCATGTATCTGAGCTCTCACTATAGCGTAGAGCTAGCATTAAAGGTTATACAGGGGCATGTATCTGATGTCTCACTAGAGCATAGAGCTAGCATAAAAGGGAATACAGGGGCATGCATCTGATCTGAGGTCTCACTAGAGTGTAGAGCTAGCATAAAAGGGAATACAGGGGCATCTATCTGATCTGAGGTCTCACTAGAGCAGTGATTTTTAACCTTTTTTTTGCTGTGGCACACTTTTTTACATTAAGAAATCCTGTGGCACACCACCATCCCAAAATTTTAAAAAAATCACACATTGTAGCCTAATACAGCATATATATATACACATACACACAAACACACACATACTGTATGTATTGTGCTGTTATGCCATGCCTCCTACAAACTACCCCTGCACTGGGAGTAAAAAACAAGCAAAGTTTAAAAAATATGTCACACTGTTGTCAGTCTGCCGTGGCACACCTGAGGATCTCTCACGGCACACTAGTGTGCCACGGAACACTGGTTGAAAAACACTGCACTAGAGCATAGAGCTAGCATAAAGGTTATACAGGGGCATGTATCTGATCTGATGTCTCACTAGAGCATAGAACTAGCATAAAAGGTTATACAGGGGCATGAATCTGAGGTCTCACTAGAGCGTAGAGCTAGCATAAAAGGTTATACAGGGGCATGTATCTGACCTGATGTCTCAATAGAGCATAGAGCTAGCATAAAAGGTTATACAGGGGCATGTATCTGATCTGAGGTCTCACTAGAGCATAGAGCTAGCATAAAAGGGAATACAGGGGCATGTATCTGATCTGAGGTCTCACTAGAGCATAGAGCTAGTATAAAAGTTAATACAGGTGCATGTATCCGATATGAGGTCTTACTAGAGCATAGAGCTAGCATAAAAGGGAATACAGGGGAATGTATCTTATCTGAGATCTCACTAGAGAGTAGAGCTAGCATAACAGATAATACAGGTCCATGTATTCAATCTGAGGTCTCACTAGAGCATAGAAGTAGCATAAAAGGGAATACAGGGGTATGTATCATATCTGAGGTCTCACTAGAACATAGAGCTAGCATAAAAGGTTATACAGGGGCATGCATCTGATCCGATATCTTACTAGAGCATAGAGCTAGCATAAAAGGTTATACAGGGGCATGTATCTGAGGTCTCACTAGAGCGTACAGCTAGCATAAAAGGTTATACAGGGGCATGTATCTGATCTGATGTCTCACTAGAGCATAGAGCTAGCATAAAAGATAATACAGGTGCATGTATCCAATCTGAGGTCTCACTAGAGTATAGAACTAGCATAAAAAAGAATACAGGGGCATGTATCTGATTTGAGGTCTTACTAGAGCATAGAGCTAGCATAAAAGGTTATAGAGGGGCATGTATCTGATCTGAGGCTCACTAGAGCGTAGACTAGCATAAAAGGTTATACAGGGGCATGTATCCGATCTGAGGTCTCACTAGAGCGTAGAGCCAGCATGAAAGGTTATACAGGGATATGTATCATATCTGAGGTCTTACTAGAGCATAGAGCTAGCATAAAAGGTTATACAGGGGCATATATCTGAGGTCTCACTAGAGCGTAGAGCCAGCATAAAAGGTTATACAGGGATATGTATCATATCTGAGGTCTTACTAGAGCATAGAACTAGCATAAAAGGTTATACAGGGGCATGTATCTGAGGTCTCACTAGATCGTAGAGCTAGCATTAAAGGTTATACAGGGGTATGTATCTGATCTGATGTCTCACTAGAGAGTAGAGGTAACATAAAAGGTAATACAGGTGCATGTATCCGATCTGAGGTCTCACTAGAGCATAGAGCTAGCATAAAAAGATATACAGGGGCATGTATGCGATTGAAGGTCTCACTAGAGCATACAACTAGCATAAAAGAGAATACAGGGGCATGTATCTGATCTGAGGTCTCACTAGAGCGTAGAGCTAGCATAAAAGGGAATACAGGGGCATGTATGTGATCGGAGGTCTCACTAGAGTGTAGAGCTAGCATAAAAGGTTATACAGGAGCATGTATCTGATCTGAGGTCTCACTAGAGCATAGATAGAGCATAGGCGTGTCTTGAGTCTAGGGCTGTGTCTTATTCTGACAGTCAGTAGGACATTTATCTAGATGGGAACTAGCTTGTGCCATGTAATCCTTGCAGTTGGCCCCTCCGACTGTGAAGGAAGCGTGGCAGAACAGCAATTACACATCTGTGGTGCAAGTCTGACTGACAAGAAGGCAGTACTCTCTGGAGTTTGCGTAATTACTGAATTTACTCTGTTTACTCTGGACTCGAATTGGGTTTGGTGGACTGGGTTAAAAAGTGTAGTATATACAGTATATACTGTACAAAGTTTGGTTTAAAAAAATCACATAATATCAAATGAATAATTTAAATTAAGATGTCTTGATAAAGGCTTTTAAAAATACTAATAAAGGAATAATAATACCAATAAAGGAAGACTTTTTTTAAGTACATGTGAGTGCCCTCAACCTGCATTATGATATATATATATATATATATATATATATATATATATATATATATATATATATATATATATATATAGTATATACATATATATATATATATATATATATATATATATATATATATATATATATATATATATATATATATATATATATATATATATACATATACAATCTTCAGTGAAGCTCTCAGTCTGTTCTCTTTTATATCAGAAGTAATTAATAACCATAATACGAGCAAGACTTCCACATTGCTATATATGTTTTAGTATTTTATTCTTTCTTATTCAATCCATCATTCTATTTCAATATCAGTAAAGTTACAGCATAAACATGACCATGCTGAGTATTATAAGAACAACATCATGTAATTTATCTGGCTGCTGAAAATAAAACAGCCGCATTGGAACATGTTGTATCTCAATAATTATTATTTAATTATTTTCAGCCATTTTAATGACATAATAATGACTAATAATGCTCAGTGTGATTAGACACCATTGTTTGAACTTTTATTATTGAAAGTATTTAATTTATTTATTAGGGTTTCTAGACAGGAAACTATTATTTTTACATTATGAAATAGATATAGCTATATTGTCATTAGAATATCTCTGTATATAAAAACGTTAGCGCCCCCCCCCCCCCACCCACACTTATTTTTACTTATCAACAAAGGCTTTCCAATTTTAATATTCTTAAAAGGCGCAGTATTTTTGCTTGTTTTTTATATAAATTATCTCAAAATCCTGCAAATTGCCTGAAATTGGTGCCTTCTACACAGTGGTTGCTTAGATCCTACAAACGCCTATAAAGTATTATTTTATACTTCGCTACAGAGATGTTAAAATGTAAGATATTTGATTTTTGCTTATGTTAATGTCAAAATGTGCAAATGATGTTCAGTATGATCATTGATAATATACTTTTGTTTAACTTTTGGTTGCATGAGTGAAGCTTCTACTGAAATTATTTAGTTAATTAATTAATTTAGTTCCTAAACATGCAAATTATCTGCATTTGCTGCATTTTACACAGTGCTTGTTTAGATCTTAACAAATCCTATAAAATAGTATCTAAGTACCATGGGTTGTAAATATTATCTTAACTCCCTTGGGGAGGAGGGAGAACTAAGTATATAGACCCACTAGAAAGAAGTTGTGATGGTTTCTCAGACATAGAAGGGACTACTACTCATAATGGATTGCAGCCTATTATGAGGGCCTACTTTTAGATGCTGCAGCACTCAATAATGAAAAGAAAAGAAATAAAAAATAAAAAAAAAATATAAAAGGGAGGCACCCCTCGTATTGCGGCAGTATAGCATATAAAAGAGAAATACAGAAGTCCTCTAAGTATATCATAGCCAGTTGTCAATCTAGGGGCTTTAGTGAGAAAGTTGCTTGCAAAATAAAAAATATATATTGCAGTATGAGATATAACCAGTGGTGGAGTCTAAATGTCAGGCTGATGATATTGGTTTTATCCTGAAAGTTCAGGTATTTCACCATGATAGGGCGCTTCTGAGGTGTGTTTTCAGCTAGCTGTCTAATGGTGCCCATCCGGTGAGCTCTTTCTACCTGGATACACTGGGTTTGTTGGTTAATCCCCAAAAGTTGTGGTAGCGTTATAGCTGCAAAATGGTTAAGATCCTGATATGCAGGGATCTCTGGCAGCCCAATTATTTTTAGATTATTTCTACGAGATCTATCCTCTAGATCCTCGATTTTCTCGTTAAGTTCCTCCATTTTTTTACTATGCTGTAGACTAAGTTGCTCTAATTTATACGAAGAGTCCTCAATGTCCCATAATCTAGTTTCGGCTTCTGACAGCCTTGTGGTAAAATTTTTCATTTCTATGGACAGCGTGGAAATCTCCGTCTTAATTAGGTCAAGTTGTGGAAGCAGTAGTTGAGCTACTTGTTTTGATATTTCCTCAATGTCTGCTTTGTTTATATTTCGTCTATTTATCTCTGTAACGTGTAAATTTACTTAGAATATAGACTAGGGGGTGATGGGAGTGTGCCAGGTGCAGTTGGTCAGTATTGGGGTAAAACCCCAAGTGTCAAATGCAATGACCAGCAAAAAGAAAAACTCAAATGGGGCCACAGGTCAGACTAGACAGATTTAATTACCTCAGCATTGAATGTAAATTAACAATGTAGGTAAGTAGGCGAGTGCATAGAAAGTGTTTGTTGCTGGGATTATATTCAGTACATATGTTCCTAAGAAACTAAGTGTTGAGAATACTGGCGTGTGTTCCCCTAACTCCACTCTTATCGTCAGTGATCAGGGTTCTAGCAGAGCAACCTAAGAGCATATATAGCCTCTGTTAACCACATATAGGGAATTTAAGCCGTTACAGACCAAACAGATTTTCCTAGAACGTATTAACACATTTATCCTGAGTATTTTTCACAAGCAAGTAGTATTATAGCACAAACTTGTACATGTACAAAACAGGTCCTTGTCTACAATCAACTGTACCTAATCAGCCAATCAGATTGAGCTCGCATTCTATTGGCTGATCGGAACAGCCAATAGAATGCAAGCTCAATCTGATTGGCTGATCGAATCAGCCAATCGGATTGAACTTGATTCTGATTGGCTGATTCCATCAGCCAATCAGAATATTCCTACCTTAATTCCGATTGGCTGATAGAATCCTATCAGCCAATCGGAATTTGACGGACGCCATCTTGGATGACGTCCCTTAAAGGAACCGTCATTCGGCTAGTAGGCGTCTGGAGAAGAGGATGTTCCGCGTCGGAGGTCTGCAAGATGGATCCGGAAGAAAGAAGATTGAAGATGCCGTTGATAGAAGACTTCATCCGGATCATGGACCTCTTCAGCTCCCGCTTGGATGAAGACTTCATCCGGATCATGGACCTCTTCAGCTCCCGCTTGGATGAAGACTTCAGCCAGATCATGGACCTCTTCAGCCCCCCGCTTGGGCTTGGATCAGGACATCGGAGGAGCTCTTCAGGACGGATCGGTGAACCTGGTAGGGTGAAGACAAGGTAGGAAGATCTTCAGGGGCTTAGTGTTAGGTTTATTTAAGGGGGGTTTGGGTTAGATTAGGGGTATGTGGGTGGTGGGTTGTAATGTTGGGGGGGGGTATTGTATGTTTTTTTTTACAGGCAAAAGAGCTGAATTTCTTGGGGCATGCCCCGCAAAGGGCCCTGTTCAGGGCTGGTAAGTTAAAAGAGCTTTGAAATGTAGTAATTTAGAATAGGGTAGGGCATTTTGTTATTTTGGGGGTCTTTGTTATTTTATTAGGGGGCTTAGAGTAGGTTTAATTAGTTTAAAATTGTTGTAATATTTTTCTTATGTTTGTAAATATTTTTTTATTTTTTGTAACTTAGTTCTTTTTTATTTTTTGTACTTTAGATAGTTTATTTCATTGTAGTTATTTGTAGGTATTGTATTTAATTTATTTATTGATAGTCTAGTGGTAGGTTTAATTGTAGATAATTATAGGTATTTTATTTAATTAATTTATTGATAGTGTAGTGTTAGGTTTAATTCTAACTTAGGTTAGGATTTATTTTACAGGTAATTTTGTTATTATTTTAACTAGGTAACTATTAAATAGTTCTTAACTATTTAATAGCTATTGTACCTGGTTAAAATAATTACAAAGTTGCCTGTAAAATAAATATTAATCCTAAAATAGCTACAATGTAATTATAATTTATATTGTAGCTATATTAGGATTTATTTTACAGGTAAGTATTTAGCTTTAAATAGGAATAATTTATTTAATAAGAGTTAATTAATTTCGTTAGATTAAAATTATATTTAATTTAGGGGGGTGTTAGTGTCAGGGTTAGACTTAGCTTTAGGGGTTAATACATTTATTATAGTAGCGGTGAGCTCCGGTCGGCAGATTAGGGGTTAATGTTTGAAGTTAGGTGTCGGCGATGTTAGGGAGGGCAGATTAGGGGTTAATACTATTTATTATAGGGTTAGTGATGCGGATTAGGGGTTAATAACTTTATTATAGTAGCGCTCAGGTCCGCTCGGCAGATTAGGGGTTAATAAGTGTAGGCAGGTGGAGGCGACGTTGAGGGGGGCAGATTAGGGGTTAATAAATATAATATAGGGGTCGGCGGTGTTAGCGGCAGCAGATTAGGGGTACATAAGGATAATGTAAGTAGCGGCGGTTTACGGAGCGGCAGATTAGGGGTTAAAAATAATATGCAGGGGTCAGCGATAGCGGGGGCGGCAGATTAGGGGTTAATAAGTGTAAGGCTAGGGGTGTTTAGACTCGGGGTACATGTTAGGGTGTTAGGTGCAGACATAGGAAGTGTTTCCCCATAGCAAACAATGGGGCTGCGTTAGGAGCTGAACGCGCCTTTTTTGCAGGTGTTAGGTTTTTTTTCAGCTCAAACAGCCCCATTGTTTCCTATGGGGGAATCGTGCACGAGCACGTTTTTGAGGCTGGCTTGCGTAAGCAACTCTGGTATCGAGAGTTGAAGCTGCGTTAAAAATGCTCTACGCTCCTTTTTTGGAGCCTAACGCAGCCTTTTTGTGGACTCTCAATACCAGAGTTATTTTTATGGTGCGGCCAGAAAAAAGCCGGCGTTAGCTACGCGGGTCGTTACCGACAAAACTCTAAATCTAGGCCTTTGTTAGTACTACTTGGGCTTATCTAGCTCCACATTAAACATCTTTGTAGCAAAGCTATAATACTTGTAGCACTTATAGACAGTTATAACAGAAAATATTGCAACCAAAGTCCTTTGATTGGTGGAGACACTTCTAGATAGTTCCAACCATGACCAGATATTAGTGATATAAATGTCCTCCAGTAACAACAGGGATATCAACCGTGTAAATGACTAAGTAAGCCCCTGCAAGATTTACACAGTTCACCACTTAGTGGTAGCCAAATATCTCCCTCCTCGTAGGCCAGTAACCCTTACTGTTTCCTAGATCTTATTACAGTAAGTTCACTTTTTAGCAAGACTGTTCCACAGTATGTAACTTCTCATATACTAATTTGCACGGTATCTCAATAATAGTCAACCATAAGCAGAGCCTTTAGATAGTGTCCATAGTGGTACAGCCAAGCACTGTCAGACCACAACACTGGTGTTCCGTGATAGTACAGACCAGGCTGCACATGTGATACACCGGGGCGAGTTGAATGTAGATTAAGCAGTGTTATTACTTTTATGCACATAAACCAGCCTCCTCTCCTCTTCTTACCTTCACCCGACCGTTCTCCCGGGACTTATACGAAATAGGATTCAGACCGCTCAGGCCATGCGTGACTGGTTCAGCTAAAGTGATGACTTCAGGTGCACCGCCCGTAGCCCCCAACCAGGTGGGGGAGACTTGCGCTATCCGGTGCTGCGGCTTCTCCACAGGTTACTGCCAGATTGGGACTTCTCCAGTAACACCCCGTCTCTCACATGAGGGGTCCGTCCCGGGCCGTACGATCTGACCTGTAACCTGCTACTGTCATGCAGTGTGGATTGAGCCTCCACTTCTCCTAGAGTGCTGGACCAGAGTGACCGTAGCAACACGGTCTTTAGCTAGTACCCAAACACCGGCAGTGGGTAGTGTCCGCCACTCTCAAGAATCCGGGCTGAGGTGAAGCTTCACAGCCAATAGCTAATGGGTAGTCTGCACGGTACCAGGTGCAATGGCAGCATGTGGATACACACAGCGAGACTTCTCACAGCTTCTCACAGCGCTCCTCCCCCCGGAAGTTCCCCTCAATGGAGGTTGTTGCTTTAGCTGTACAGCACGTTATATCTTAAGGGCCTACAGAAAGATACAAAATTTAGAAATAGATCAGAATAGAATGTTACTGTTTTAGGACTACTCTTTACAGACATCCAATAAACGGAAGGCAATGGCACAATTTTGCACTACATTCATCAATCAAGATCTTTCTTCTAGACTAATCTACCCTGCTAAAATCAAGCTTTTCATTAATAATGAAATAACTATGTTAAACACACCTCTCGAGGCTAAGACTTTCTTAGATAAGTGTAAACAGGGCCTTTAGTTAAAGTGGGTAGGTGGATACTGTGCTTTTTATGGTTCACGATATGAGTATTCCTACTCTTAGTGCTTTAGTGCTATGGCTGAATGCAAGGTTTTATAAAGACACTCATATATGCTCAGGGGTGGTTGGGGAGGGGGGGGAGTGGGGTTGTTATTTTTTTTTCTTTTTCCTTTCTTCTCTTTTCTGCCTCTTAGGCACGTCGTGTATGTTACAATAAAATGTCAAAGCTAAAGGTTATGCCATGGAACGTGGGCGGTATTACAAACCCGATTAAACGTAAAAGAATATTAGCACATCTTAATAAATGTAGGGCAGATTTAAATCTCTTGCAGGAAACACACTTGTCTGAACAAGAACACAGAAAACTGAAAGCTAACTGGGTACAGGAGGTTATTTTTACCCCCTGCGCCTCCCGTAAACGCGGGGTGGCTATACTATTTAGGAAAAATTTGGACTATCAAATTATCTCTCAAGAATTAGATCCGGGCGAACGCTATATCATTATGAAAATAAAAATAGGGTCACTTATTTATACCATATGTAATGTGTACGGTCCAAATAATAATGACGAGTCATTCTGGGTAAATCTGAAGGTTAAATTGTTTAATTATGTGGATACTAACATGATAGTGGCAGGTGACTTGGCTTTTAACAGTATCGATCGACTTCAGACCAACAAGTTAAAACCGCCTAGAATCCCACATAAAGTAGTAAGAATTCTTAGAACTTTCTGGAGTGCGCTTCAAATTCGGGACGTGCATTTACATGTGAATCCAAACAACACAGATCATTTTCTCGCATTGATTTTTTTTGGGCTCAGATAGAGTACTGGGAAACAGTGACAAAGTGCAGATAGGAGATTTTACCATCTCAGATCATGTTCCTATTTTTTTAGAAATCAGACTAGGTAACACTACCTTTGAACCGGCTAGAGGCTATTCTTTTCCGCGTTACTTAGCCAATAACACCGAATTTAAAAACATATCCATGCGACTTGGCGCAAATACATAATAGCTCTTACAACCATAAGTCAGAGATTTTTTGGGAAACAGCTAAAGCGGTGATAAGGGGAGAGATTAAAAAATATACATGTATATACATGTACATTAAAAAATATGCATGTATATACATACACGTTTAAGAGAAACCGAGTTATCCAACTATCTTAGAAACACTTACAATTTGTATATAATGGAACCCAATCATAAGAACTGGCAGAAATATATCAAAGCAAAACAAGAATGGGAAAACATATCCCTACAGAAAGTGGCCACTCAGGAAATTCGCTACAGGACCAGGTCTTATAGATTTGGTAGCAAGGTGGGTAAACTGTTAGCAAATTGTGTGAACATGTATCAAGCACATAAAAGCATAAAAGCCATAAGGCTAGGGGGGAAAAGACTAACTGATCCAGATGACATAAAAACAGGGTTCCACAATTTTTTCAAGAGATTGTATGATGTCCCCCAGATTGATGTGCAGAATAAAGAGAAGTTCTGGGGGAAAACTCGGGTCCCAACATTGTCCTCACAAGACGCTGAAAATCTTAACCAACCCATCACAAACACAAAAGTACTACAAGCCATCGATAGACTTAGATGGGGTAAAGCTGCCGGCCCTGATTTACTTCCGGTTGAACTATATAAATTTTTTAGAGAAGAGATAATACCACCCTTAGTGAATTTATTTAATGACTATTTATGTAAGGGCAAGGCACCCTCAAATTACTTTGCAGCATCTAAAATTATCCTGATTCCAAAAAAAGGCAAAGATCCGGAATTAGTAGACTCATATCGCCCAATATCGTTACTAAACACGGATTACAAAATATTCACCTCAATCTTAGCGCACAGACTTAAACCTATTCTCGGATCTCTGATACATGTGGACCAGGTCGGTTTTATGGCACAGCGGAACTCCGCGGCTAGTACCCGGAATTTTTTTTTGCTATTAGATTTTTTGCAATCTAATAAGAGCCAAAGTCAGAATGATCTAGCTATTTTATCTCTTGACGCTCAAAAGGCATTCGATTCGATTACATGGGATAATCTATTTCATGCGATGAACCAGTTTGGCTTTAGAGGACACTTTCCCAAATGCATCAGGGCATTATACACTAATGCATCGTCGGCGTTATTGGTGAACGGTTCACTCACAGACTATTTTTCTATTAGGACCGGCACCCAGCAAGGTTGTCCGATTTCGCCACTTCTGTTTAACTTGGCAATTGAACCACTTGCGATAATGCTAAAAACACATCTTGCTGGGATCTGTTTAGGAGATAACTCTCTTAAATTATTGTTATATGCGGACAACATATTACTTTTTCTTAACAAGCCACAATCCGAGATACCCTGTATTTTAGAGATTATAGATATGTTTGGCTCATTTATGGGTTATAAAATTAATATTACTAAGTCCGACCTACTCTGGTTAAAACCATCTTCACATCTGAACTATGTGCCTCCTTTAAATGGTTGCAGGCCATTATATAACCTACCTGGGTATCAAAATTAGTCGAAATCCACTGGACTGGTATGCTCTTAACTATGTCCCACTTTTAAATAAAATAGAAGCAGACTTAAAAATTGGGCGAATATACCCCTATCGCTCACGGCGAAAATTAATTTAGTTAAGATGACCATCCTACCGAAACTATTGTATACTATGCAAAACACTCCTATCATGTTAACAAAAAAGGATCTTAATTTCTTGGATAGTCGTGTTAGGACATTTATATGTGGTACGGGTAGGAAATGTATCTCGCTACACAAACTGGCACAACTTAGACAATATGGAGGTTTAGCTCTTCCCATATATTCTTTATACAATAAAATATGTTTGGCCAAGGTCGCTATGGACTGGCTCACTGATGGGTCCCATGTTGTTTTTCTTGAAGTCGAGCAAAAATTAGTTCACCCCTTCTCATTAATTGCCTTACTGCACTGCCCTATTAAAACCTTACCAAGTAAGATTAAGAACAGATGTACAATAGTGAATGTCATTAAAGCCTGGCAGTTCATTCGGTTACGCATGAATGATAATCCTCTGATCTCGGATGCAGTTCCTATTACTAAGAATCCCTGTTTTAGTCCTGGCTTAAATAATAAACTATTTAACAGATGGGCTGCACAAGGCCTTTCTCATTTAATCCATTTCAGAGACCCTGATAATACTTTTGTGCATACTTTTGCATCTCTCAAAATTAACTATCAGCTTATAAATACTGACTTCTATGCGTATTTACAAGTCCGGCATTGGTATAATGAAGTCATTAAAAACCATACTGGACAATGGATACATCCTGGTATAAGAATGGGCCTTTCCCTTTATAAGGTAGGAAAACACTTTAGCAGCTATTGGTATAGGATGGTGTTAGCGATAGCGGGGGAAGGTAATCTTTCGAGCATTTATGCCAAATGGTCTCATGATATTCAAACATTAGATATTGTTCAGGTGAAACTTAGTATACCAGTGGATGAACGGGCTACCCTTTCGGCGGCTTGGCGCGAATCACACTTTAAAATTTTAAATCGTATATATATATCCCCTGCAAATATAATTAGATGGTATGGTAACTTACTAAACTCGTGTCCACGATGTAGTTCTTATGAAGCCGACCTGGTCCACATGTTCTGGAGTTGTCCGAGAATCCAACAGTTCTGGCGGCGAGTGCAATTTTGGTTGAATAGGTTGCTAACCTCACAACTAATACTCCAACTACCGTATATATTTTTTTTTAGTAAATACCACTGATTACACACATAATGTAGTCTTTATTAATACTGCAATTCTGGGTGCCAGATACCTTATCTTGAAAAATTGGAAGTCTAACCGACCACCAATGATTAATAACTTAACATACCTACTACACTCACAATGTATAATAGAACAGATGGACAGTGCTAATAATGGACCTCATCAACAACTTAGTTTTGCTAAAGATACAGAAATACTACATAACCCCTCTTCTCTTTTTTTTTTTTCTCTTCGCCCCTTACCCCCCCCCCACCACTCCTTGAGATGCCTGTCTTCTACCTATTGCTATAGACTTAAAGACATGTATTTGTCTACCTTACAGCAGCTTGTAAAAGCTCAATAAGTTATAAGTTTCTCACTTTTCTCTAGGATCTAAAGATACAATAACTATTTTTTTTAGGTCATGTTTATTTTGACAAACAGAGGTTAATTTTATGATATGCAATTTTTCTTTTTTTTATCAGAACAGAATGTTTATGTTTTTTTCATGTAATTGGACTGACATTTTTTTTCCCTGTTTCTTTCTTATTTGCTTTGTTATGGTATAATAACCGCAATAAAACATAAAATATTAAAGTAAATGTCAGGCTGATGTTTAACGGCCCCACTGTATACATTCAAGTGGTAGGAGCTGTAAAGGCAAGGAAGATAAATAGCAAAAACAGAAGGAAAAAGACAAATAGTAATCACAATAGAAATATACAAACGTATCCCCATGAGGCTGTGGTTCATGCCAAAATCTGTGTATACATATGTTTGTACATCATACCCAAGGGTCTTCATCAATATATGTCTACCACAGGGACTCTACAAATGTACAGACTGAGCTTAAATACTGGTATGTGCAGTCTCCAGCGCTAGAAGCACTACCCGATCCCAGATCGATTAGGAATGGGCCCGTTGCCAATAACACAATAACCATGAAAAGGACAATGGCGCTGATGTCTTGGCCCCATCCATATTGAAGCCACCGCAACACCGTAGGTGAGATTTACCTGGGTTCTGAAGATGACACTTGGCCTAGGATTCCCAGAACAGGGATCAGAAGTGGGTATTTCCACTAAACTGTGGGAACGGACCGCAGCTCTCTGAAGCTTCTTGCGACCCCCCAGGTTAGGATAGTGCAGTGCTATGCAAATGTCCGTAGAATTAGACTCTATTCCCTCTTTGTGGTGCACATCTAGCAGTGGTCTGTTCGTTTCCAGTATCACGGGAGAACTCATGTATTCCAGCCTAGGAGCCGCCATGTTGGCCTCATCTGTTACCGCTGCAGGTCCCACATTAGCCGACTCCTTCTTCGCCAAAGTGGTTTCCCCTGCAAAATCAGCTCTGCAAGTAGGTATTAAATCTTCATAGTTACGCTGCATTGACTCCCCAAAGCGATTGAGCAGCGCTTGTATCTGAGGGTATAAGTCCTCCATGCTTTGTGATGTGATAGATGGTACCGTGTATAGCAGTTTACTTCTGCTAGATCCAAGGTCACAACCACTACAAGCAAGGTCTTACTGTTTATATCTTGAACATCTGATATCTTTTGCGAGAGCCAAATACCTCACCCCACCGTATGTACAGCGTACTGTAGATGTTAGCAAACAGGTATAGCAGATACAGGGCGGCCATGCAGGTCCGTAGCGTTCTCTTTTCTTCTCTATGAGTATCTTATTTAGTGGATGATTTCCATGAGACCTGCACCCATCAATATAAAGCTCATACTTTCTGCTGTCGATTGGTGCTATCTAGGGAACAGGATCATGTTAGGTTCTCCATTAATGGCAATTATTAGGCTTTGTAACTACGGAGCATTAGGTTTCAGCAGCCATGTTAGTTGACGGTCGGCTCCGCCCCAAATATTATCTTAACTTTAAAGAGGTAAACACATGAGTACTGGTATGACTGCACATTTTGCAATACATAAATAGATAAACTAATGGCTTTAACATAACAAGAGACATCTATGCATTCAGAACAAAACCATAAGGAGCATGTTCCTTTCTTTTTAAGCTAATGGTTGTGTATGATGATGCAGATGAAGCGGACTTATTCAAGCCGTATTGTATACATATACAGTAGTTATCACTACAGTCACAGCTTGATAACGCTTGCTCTCTGTGTATATATTTTAAAGTGCTAAATATTGAATCTGCATGGTGTGGAGTGCAGCACTCAGATTGTGTGGTCCTGATGTGATACTCTGGCTAACTGCGTGTATTTGGCATCCAGCAGCAAAGCCAGAGGTTAGGATGGTGAGCCAGTAGGAGGAGGCTGGTGGATGAGAGCAACTGCCTGTCTGTTGGCTCAATACTGCTCCCTCTGTGTTTGTGTGTGTCCCTCTTTGTGTGTCATTGTATAGTTTATCTAATATCTCTGGCTCTAATACTAGCTAGTGCCTCCCCAGTCACTGACCTCACTGCACGTCCCTTCAGGGCCATGTATCTGATCTGATGCCTCACTAGAGTGTAGAGCAAGCATAAAAGGGAATACAGGGGCATGTCTGAGCTAAAGTAAGCATAGGTCACAATAAGCAATATAACGACCGTGGTAATTTACATACTTATTGCAAGTCCAAAGTAAACAGGTACGCTTGAGGCCTGTGTAAGGGGCAAAAAGAAAGTTGCACCAATCAAAAATCATCATTCACCAATTATCAAAAATCATCAAAAATGTTTGATGATTCACCAATCATCAAACATTATCATTCACCAATCATTAAAGTGATGGTAAACTCTCCCATTTATAAAAATGTTAGTGATATTTTAGATGGAGTTTAATTCATCAGCTGTAATGAAGATGTGCTGCTGTAACTTACTGTTTTTTTAAAAGCACACTCTATTGAAGCATATGGGGAGAAGTTAGTGTGGTCGCATATATCCTAAGTCCTCAAGTTAGCGTGTATCGGGTTTCAATCTTGTGTTAACTTTTTTTCTCTCAACTTGTAATATGCATGCTAACCCACCTATGTGTAAAGTTTACTGTTAGGGGGAATTTCCAGCCAGGGGCCATGACAGGTCCCAGCTTTGCGTGCTGCTCCAGCTTTGAAGATCAAGCTAGATAAAATCCCCTTACTAGGATGCTATCTAACACCACAATTTATACACTTCAATTCAGCATAAAAACACCTATCAGATGAACCTGATATTATTGAGATTGCAGCCAGCACTGGAGCTGTCTTTGAGGTTGCGGCCTCTAACTAACCCCCCCCCCCCTCAGAATACCTTTGGGACTCTGTCGTATCTCAATGCCAAGACAGAGATGTATATACTGTACAGATGTTCAGCAGCAATTCATCTATCTTTATTGGCTCATTCTTCCCACACTCTTGTATTGTATGAACCTTGCAGCAACTTGAGACAATTTACAGGAGTTTGTATTGCAGGCTGGGCTGTCCCTGCATGTAAGATGGTGGTTATGAATCAATCAAGAAAATAGAGAGACGCACTAACTGAGACAGAACAATAGCTAGAAAAACTTCTGTGCTTGTCCACAAGGCCAGTGCCACTCAGGGTGCATTCTCTTTTTGCACACTATGCCTTTTCACAGAGAAAAAATATCCTGTAGCATATCAGTCTGATCCTGCCCAATGACAGTCCAGCACCGAAATACCAGGCAATTCTTCTCTGAACAAGACAAACAACAAACCCCAGACGTACATTTCAGCCTCTCTTGGGCCTTGTCAGTGAGGTACAGTTGCATATCTCTAGGGCATGTGTGCAAGGAGTCCACGTCTGGTTTCCCCCTTTTACTCATAAGGAGACCTAAGAGCAATTTACATAAAATCAAGAAAATAGAGGGGTATTAAATAAAGTAACTATGTCCTTGCTGTCCCTGCCGCAGACAGCTGGCATCAATCATATATATCCACCTAGGGAGACTTGCAATGTGCTATATATTCAGGTCTGCCCTCCTTTGTTACAGGCTAATTAATAATTAGATAGGCACTTATTTGCTATAGAAACAAGGGGATTTGATTGAGTTGGAGTTTTTTTGTTGTTTTTTTCAAAAAGCCATAAAAAATTAGTCTGTGTGGTATATAAGCACATTTGAAAGTCATTTAAGGAGACACATAGTGGACAATTTCGTTTGGATATATTCCGATGCTAGAACAGCAGAAAACTACATATACTCAAACATTATAATTTCAACTTCTGGCTCAGTGGCGTAACGTACTAATTGCTAATACATTAAGTGAACTGCACACCCAGAATTTTTTCAAAGGTTCGGGGGCTCTTTTAGCTGTGCTTTGATCTCAGGGCATTGCAGTGGCACCTTATCTGGATGACATTCTGGTTCAGGTGCCATCTTTTCAACAAACAGAATCTCATACCGAGATCTTGTTGTCTTTTCTTCGATCCCACGGATGGATGGTGAATTGGGAAAAAAAGGTCTCTGGTTCCAGCTACAAGGGTTTTATTTTTGGGGACCATAATAGACTCCCTTTTAATGAAGATTTTTCTGACGGAGATCAGAAAAAGAAAGATTTTTTACTCTTGTTTTGCCCTTTAGTCCTCTCCACGGCCGTCAGGGGCTTAATTTACGGTGGTAATCGGTCTGACGGTGGCTTCCATGGACTTCATTCCGTTTGCTCGGTTCCATCTCAGACCTCTGCAGTTATGCATGCTCAGACAATGGAACAGGGACTATACGGACCTGTCTCCATTTGTAGATCTAGATCAGACGTTAATAGACTCTCTTCCATGGTGGCTTTCTCAGGATCATCTCTCCCAGGGTACTTGCTTCCGCAGACCCTCCTGGGTGATTGTGACCATGGATGCCAGCCTTCTAGGTTGGGGAGCAGTATGGGGCTCGTTGAAGGCTCAGGGCTTATGGACCTAGGAGGAGTCAGTCCTGCCCATAAACATCTTGGAGCTGAGAGCAATCTTCAATGCTCTTCTGGCCTGGCGTCAGTTAGCCTTAGCTCGGTTTATCAGATTCCAGTTGGATAAAATAACCTCGTGGCCTACATCAACCACCAGGGGGGAACTCGGAGTTCCTTGGCCATGACAAAGGTGGCCCGAATTATTCAGTGGGTGAAGACCCACAACTGCTGTCTTTCTGCAATCCACATCAGAGGAGTGGACAATTGGGAAGCAGATTTTCTGAGCAGACCAACTTTTCATCCCGAGGAGTGGGAACTTTATTCGGATGTGTTTTCCAGCTTGACCCTCAAGTGGGGGCAGCCAGAGTTGGATCTCATGGCTTCTCATCAGAATACCAAACATCCGAGATACGGCTCGAGGTCAAGAGATCCGCAGACATTTCTGATCGTTGCTCTGGCAGTTCCTTGGAACTTCAGTCTAGCATACCTGTTTCCTCCGTTCGCTCTCCTTCCAAGAGTCATTGCTCAGATCAAGCAGGAGAAGGCATCTGTAATTCTCATAGCCCCGGCGTGGCCTCGCAGGATTTGGTATGCAGATCTAGTGGAAATGTCATCCTTTCCACCTTGGAGACTGCCTCTGAGGAAGGACCTTCTACTTCAGGGTCCCTTCCTTCATCCAAATCTCGTTTCTCTGAAGCTGACTGCTTGGAGATTGAACGTTTAGTTTTATCTAAGCGTGGATTTTCAGAGTCGGTCATTGATACCTTAATTTAGGCTCGTAAGCTTGTGACTCGCAGGATTTACCATAAGATCTGGCGTAAATACTTGTATTGGTGTGAATCCAAAGGATACTCTTGTGGTAGAGTAAGGATTCCTAGGATTTTGTCCTTTCTCCAGGATAGTCTGGAGAAGGGTTTGTCGGCAAGTACTCTAAAGGGTCAGATTTCGGCATTGTCTATTTTGTTAAATAAGCACTTGGCTGATGTGCCAGATGTGCAATCGTTTTGTCAGGCCTTGGTTAGAATTCGGCCTGTGTTTAAACCTGTTACTCCTCCATGGAGTCTTAACCTTGTTTTACAACAGGCTCCATTTGAGCCTATGTATTCTTTAAATACTAAGATGTTATCTTGGAAAGTTTTGTTTCTTGTTGCTATTTCCTTTGCTCAGAGACTTTCTGAACTCTCTGCTTTACAGTGTGATTCCCCTTATCTTATATTTCACGCTGATAAGGTGCTTCTGCGCACTAAGTTTGGTTTCCTGCCCAAGGTTGTTTCTGTCAAGAATATTAATCAGGAAATCGCTGTACCTTCTTTGTGTCCTAATCCTTCTTCTCACAAAGAACGCTTGTTACATAATCTGGATGTTGTGCGAGTGCTAAAATTTTATTTGCAAGCAACTAAGGACTTTCGTCAGTCTTCTGCATTGTTTGTTTGTTTGCTTTTCTGGGAAATGCAAGGGTCAGAAAGCTACGGCTAATTCACTTTCCCTTTGGCTGAAGAGCGTTATTCACTTGGCATATGAGACTGCTGGACAGCAACCTCCTGAGAAAATCACAGCTCATTTCACAAGGGCTGTTTCTTCTTCCTGGGCCTTCTAAAATGAAGCTTCTGTGGAACAGATTTGCAAGGCTGCAACTTGGTCATCTTTACACAATTTTTCCAAATTCTATAAATTTGATACTTTTGCCTCGGCTGAGGCTTCTTTTGGGAGAAAGGTTCTTCAAGCAGTGGTGCCTTCTGTTTAAGTTCCTGTCTTGTCCCTCCCTTATCATCTGTGTCCTCTGGCTTGGGTATTGGTTCCCAACAGTAATTAATGATGATCCGTGGACTCACCGTGTCATTAGAAAAAAAAATAAATTATGCTTACCTGATAAATTTCTTTCTTTCTTGACACGGTGAGACCACGGCCCGCCCTGTATTCAGACAGTTTCTTTTTATATAAACCTCAGGCACCTCTGCACCTTGTGTTACTTCCTTTCTCTCCTTTCCCTTTGGTCGAATGACTGGGGGATTGTGGGTAGCGGAGTGATATTTAACAGCTTTGCTGTGGTTGTCTTTGCCTCCTCCTGCTGCCCAGGAGTGATATTCCCAGCAGTAACTGATGATGATCCGTAGACTCACCGTGTCAAGAAATAAATATATTTATCAGGTAAGCATAAATTTCATTTTATCACAGCAAGTGTAATCTGGACCCTTTGAGTGCTAAGCTGGATTTATTTATTTTTTACTATTTATTTTTTTTTTTTACTTTTTTTCTTTTTACCCTAGATCCCCAAGACCTATACCGTTAGGTTAGGCGATTACCTTTCAACGGTGGGTCTTGGGAGTCTGTAGCTGCTTAGATGCCTGAGATACAGGCTTCTAAGCAGCATGCCCCCTTTCCCTAGCTTGTCCATTGTAATTTTTAAATAAAGTTGCAGGTTGACGTCATCATGTCATTGCACGTGACGGGAAGCCCCGGCGATGCCTGTCACTATACATGCCCGATCGCCGGGGTGGGAGTTGATGTGAGCCCTCTGATTGCTCTCAAGGTAGGTGAGTGCTAGCGACGCCTCTCAGACATCGTTAGCACTCAAGGGGTTAAAGGGACACTGAACCAAATTTTTTCTTTCTTGATTCGGATCATGCAATTTTTAACAACTTTCTAATTTACTCCTATTATCAAATTTTCATCATTATCTTGGAATCTTTATTTGAAAAGCAAGAATGTAAGTTTAGATGCCAGCTCATTTTTGGTGAATAACCTGGGTTGTTCATGCTGATTGGTGGATACATTCACCCACCAATAAACAAGTGCTTTCCATGGTCTAAACCAAAAATTGTCTAATTCCTTAGCTTAGATGCCTCCTTTTTCAAATAAAGATAGCAAGAGAACGAAGAAAAATTGATAATAGGAGTAAATTAGAAAGTTGCTTAAAATTGCATGCTCTATCTGAATCACGAAAGAATTTTTTTTTGGGTTCAGTGTCCCTTTAATCAGTAATATCAAGTAATGTGTGCATTTAACAGGTTTATATCAGTTTACATAATTTGATTATTTTTTAAATGTCATAAATGAACATTCGCATGACCATATTTTCTTTGTGTACTTGTTCCATAGATTAAAAAACAGATTTGTGCTACATTATTAATGTTTTTTAATAAAGCAGGGAATTATTAAGTTTCTTAAAGAGACATTCCAGTCAAAATTGGAATCCACATTGATGCATTTCAATTTAGAATAGAAGCATTTTTGTAATATACATGTAATATACACATTTATGATTGTATATTTTGAGACAAACAATCAGCAAGAAAAAAACGGCAAGACCGGCTGGCAAAATATGCTTAAATACAATAAGATCTGTTAAAAAACTGCAGGCACGGCCAGGGCCGGACTGGGAATAAAAAGCAGCCCTGGAAAAATATGAAGACCAGCCCTATTTTCCATTGAGTAGGTAGAATGCACAAGGCCCTTTTTTCTCAAAAGGGATTACTGTGATACTCCTTCCCCAGAATTAAATTGTATTACTTTGTATTAAATAAAAATGCCACTTCGATGTTATAAAGGCACCCTACAACACAATTTCATCCATTAATCTCCCTTTAAATTGTAGAGTTCCAGCCCAAACTGCTGCAGCCCACCGGGAAATCTCCTGGTATCCTGGTAGGCCAATCCGGCCCTGGGCACGGCCTAGGAACACCCCTGTTCATGCAACTCACCAAGGATGTGAGACTCATTTTACAATAGAAATAAAAACCTTTGAATGTTGCACTCTTTGGTACAATTATAACTTTGTATTTTAAAAGTATGTTTACATTAAATATAATTGTTATGGTGTACATTAAATACTATTTTTCTCTCCATCCTTTTCTTAATTTAATTTTAATGTGTAATGTATTTACATTTGGCTGTGAATTATTATAACTTACAATGACTGTTATTAACACCATTTTGAAAGCTCATTTTATTTCAATTTTTACATCGTTGATGGATTATTTTCACTTGAGTGATATGTTCACCAGTACAGAGAAATGTTTTTTTTTTGCATTAGAAAGTCCCTTTATTTATGAAAAATCATATAACATACAATCTATACATTTATAGTTTCCCTGATTTTGCTGTAAAATACATTTGAAAACAACTTGTTTGACAAGCTATCAGAATACATTGACACCTTCTATGTTGCAGTTTTTCTCAATGGCCAAACCCCCAACACTTATTGGGCGCAGACAATCCGGACTGATTACTGCATAGACAAAGCTAAATCTGCCTTATTATTCAAAACTCTCATAAAGGTTCCTTCTTGTACTGAGGCCAATTTGGGAAAGATATAAATGAGCTTGTACAATGCTCAAACAATGAGTGGCTTGTGAAGTCTGGAGTTTGAACTTCCAATTACAGAAAAAAAGGACATTGAAAGTATGCAAACTTAAAGCGACATAAAATGCAAAATGGAAATGTTATAATGTGTTAGAACATTTTATTATTGCACTTGTATTTAACTATATGTTTGACCTTCAACATTGGTTAAACACATAGTTAAAGTCAGCTCCAAAACAGTAACACACTACTATGACCTAGCTGGTGAGCTATTGACAAGAGGTATATGTGTGTAGCCACCAGTCACTAGCTCTCTCCTAGTTGTGCATTGCTGCTCCTGAGGATTCCAAGAGTCAATTGAATAACATAAGTAAAAAAAAAAAGTTAAAAGTGCATGCTCTATCTGAGTTATCAAAGCTTAATTATATCTTATCACCATGTACTTCCGGGCGTCACTCACTTGCAGGAAGAGGAAGAATCAGCAGACATGAAACTCCAAAGCTCCAAAAGGTAAAAACAGCTTTATTGGTGACAAAGTGATAAAAAAAATTAAAAAAAAATTAAAATCCAACTAGCTGACATCCTCACATTAGGACAACAAGCAGGGGCCTTTAAGGAATCCCAGCTAGACACTCTCCTACCTGCCAATCCATATACACCTATTTTTTACTTTGTCCCTAAACTGCATAAGGACAGCAAAAACCCACCCGGTCGTCCCATCATATCGGGAGTAGGGTCATTACTTGAACCCCTGTCCGAATTAGTGGACACATTTCTCCAACCTTTGGTTGTAGAATTAATGAGTTATATTCGTGATTCCACACAAGTACTAAATCAAATGAAAGCATTAAAATGGAAGGATACATATCGCTTCATCACTATAGATGTTACATCCCTATACACATCCATCCCACACCACCAGGGGTTAGCAGCAGTGTCATATTTCTTGAACAATTTTTCAAATTATGCAGAAGATGTTAAATATTTTTTACTTATTGCAATTGAATTTTTACTTACACACAATTTTTTTATGTTCGGGGGGGGGGGGGGGTGTTATCTCCAGAGGCGTGGGACGGCCATGGGGGCTAAGTTTGCCCCGTCCTATGCCAACCTCTTCATGGGTTGGTGGGAGGTCGCCCACGTCTATGGAGATGACAACCCCCTCAAAGAACATATAGTGTACTACGGAAGATATAGATGACCTGCTGGTGGTGTGGGATGGCGATGAAGAAACAGTCAGTATGTTCATAAATACCATTAATACTAATGATAAAAATCTAAAATTCACATATGTACAAAGTGACAAAAATACAGTATTCTTAGATCTGGCCCTTCAAGTGGACACAAATACAAAGACTGTCAGTACTACCCTTTATAGGAAGCCTACAGGGGGGAACACAATTTTGAATTACAAGTCAAGCCATCCAGGGCATGTTAAAAGGGCTATCCCCAAAGGACAATACATTAGAACCAAAAGGGTTTGTTCTGACACCAAAATATATGAGCAATGTGAGGTACTAGAGGAGAGATTACTTAGTAGGGGGTACCCGGAAAGCCTATTAAAAGACACTAAGAAAGAAGTGGATTTAATACCACGAGATAGTTTATTAAAATACAAGAAACAAAGTGTCCAACAAAGGCCAAAAGGTGAAAATAAAATTGTGTTTAGTACCCCGTACAGTCTGGAAAATAGAAGAATATGTGACATCATAAGAGAAAGTCTTCCCATCTTGACCACTGACTCTAACCTAGAAAACATCACACAAAATTGCAAGTTTGTTGCAAGGAAAAACAAAACCATTGGCAATATTGTGGCACCCTCAGATTTGCCAATAGAGAAGAGTAGAACATGGTTACCCCATAGAGTAGGGTTCTACAAATGTAAAGCACAGCGCTGTAAAACATGTAATCATGTAATAGAGGGCACTACCTTTACCTCAACAACAACTAGACGTACATATGATATCAGGTTTAGATTCAATTGTAAGTCTAATCATGTAATCTACCTCCTCACCTGTAGGGGGTGCCAGATTCAATATGTAGGCAAAACAAAACGCCACCTGAAGGACAGGGCCCTAGAACACATTCAGGATATTGAGGGCCCCGACACGGACACACCTGTATCCAGACATTTTAAATCAATACATGCAGGGGATGCCTCATTACTGTCTATTCAGACTATTGATCATGTTCCTCCACATAAAAGAGGAGGTGACAGAATTTACAAACTTGACTACAAGGAGGCACAATGGATCTTCCTGTTGAATACCAGATCACCTCTGGGTATTAACAAGGAGAGTGATGTGAATCTGTTTATTTAAAATTTATTTAAAACTACTTAGGCACATATGTATAAACAAAAAAATGTGCATCTAAAGAGTATCTAGAAACATTGTAAATTCAATAAGTATATAGATTCAACAAAGGAATTACACAGGCATATAATATATAAATATACATAATTAGCTTGCTATATTGAATATTTGTAATAAGGCTCATTAATATATCATCTCTGCCTTTGTTGATTATTATTAAAATGTAGAGTAAGGTTAGTCTGCCACCAATAAATAATTACTATATGCCCTTACATAAAATTAGCAATAAGTTCAGGTCAGGGGTATATACTAGCCTGTCAAAGTGTTTAAATATGCATAACATCAGGGCAAGAAGGGGTTAACTTCATTGTTTTTAATTTCTCTACTAATTATTTAATTGGCAAATGTCTTGTACTTTTAAAACAGGTCACAGAACTAGCAAAAATCAGCAGTGATCAAGTGTGGAGGAACCACTCGAAACATGTCTGCAATTGCTGTTCTGTGACCCCGGATTGCGACTATGAGCTAAGGCTCTATTTGTTTTTATCACTTTGTCACCAATAAAGCTGTTTTTACCTTTTGGAGCTTTGGAGTTTCATGTCTGCTGATTCTTCCTCTTCCTGCAAGTGAGTGACGCCCGGAAGTACATGGTGATTGGATCTTGAGTTTGCGCCTGGGACGTAGGCGCTCTTGCTGGGCTCCTGACGGTGAAGAGACAAGATGGAGAAGCTGAGCTGAGCTAACGCTGAAAACACGCGGTAAGCGCCACTTTTGTTGCATTTACTTAATTATATCTTACATGTGCCTTTAAAATGGTATATTACAATGTCAGTGTTTCACATATCTTTGCAGTTTGCTTGGCCTAACTATATGCTAGATCAGTGCAGGAGCACTACATAAGGGTTTAATTAGCTGGATTAAACATAGTCAGGTTTTCAAGGGATGTATTCATGGATTGCTCTGTATTTGCAACACAATGGCATCTAGATGTATTGAAAGCTTTTACAATGCAGTGCTTAATTTATGACACATACTATGCATATATAAAATTATTTTAAGATCATAATTAAAAACTAAAAATAAAGACTTTTATTTTTTTGGAAAAAAAAATGGAGGAAAAAAAAGATTAATTCTCAATTTGTCAGGCTTGCCAGATGAAGGTGTTATATATCCCCTAAAATGTTGAATTGTTTATACATTTTCTTGAATAATTAATTGTTAGCCTGCTGTGAAATATGCACCTCAACATGTGCACTTGCAGCCTGCTGCTGGAGCACATAATCATGATTTTTGCTACATTTGACTGAATGATAATAAAAATTCCACAAGGGACTATATCTTCATTGCAGATACTGTGACAAATATGCTAATATGTGAGTGTATGGCTGTATTAAGCACCTCTGTTACATTCTTATCATCTAGATATATTCCTGCCTTTACTCTTATTTCTCTCTTCACTCCAAGATACAATCTCTCTAGAAACTAATCCTTTATACTCCATTTTTCTGCAAGATGTTTATCAAGGTTCTCACATTCCAAACATCAGATCACTCACTAGAGTGTGATATTTGTTTGTCAGAGACGTCAATACTGAATCATTTGCGCTCTTTTCAGCATGGCTCATAAGTGACTACGTGATAGCAAATTAAATAATGCTGTCACCATAAACATCTGTTTAACGCATAAGAATGTTACATAATTAAAATAACATCCCCATTAAGCAATTTAGTTTCTAAATAGGCTCACTAGAACTTGATTCTCAAATACACAAATACCTCAGTAACCCAGGCAGAATGTTAAAGGAATACACTCATTTAATGATTTTTTTTTATTATTGTCTTGTTGTACTAGAATGTACGTTTAAAAAGACTTTTAAAGACCCTGTAATTGCAATATATTTCCATTGTCTTGCAATACAATTACATACCAGCCACTTCTAAACATTTTAAAATGTTTTTCAATAGCCTAACTCCACTCACCAATCTACAATTTTCAGAGCTAAATTACATAAAAAATTAGCCAAAATAAATACTGAAAGTAATGCAGTGTTGTTTTACAACACTTAGGGCAAGATTACAAGTCGACTGGCAAATCAGTTGCGAAAACACTGCGCGCATTGTGGCTTTTTCGCATTTGGGGTTGCGCAGGTAACTTAAAAAACATAAAAAAGGTAACTTATTTTGCACATGCGTTAAGAAGTGTAATCCAAACAGCCAAATCACATGCGCGTTCACATATTCTCCTCGAAAAGTGTCCATGAAAATTTGAATATTTTAATATTGCGAAAATGTTTTCAGAACGGAATATGTTCTATTTATTTATAAATAAATATTTGTCTATATATGTGATGATTTTTTGGACTGATATATCTATTTAGAACGAGATGTATATGAATATATATATATATCTAGATATCTCGAGATCTATATGTGAATATCTCTTTGAAAAGCCATCTGAAATATTGTTTAATGTGCCTAAGATTGTAATGTGAAATCTTTTCATTATCTCCACGCAATCGCGATTTTTCAAGACTTCTAATAGCTGTGCAATGGAAATTGATTGCCCTTCATGATGTAAATATCTCAAAGTATTTTTGTCCCTTTTAAATGCATACGTCAAGTTCCCAAATAAGGGATAGATTACAAGTGGAATGTTATTTATCGCTCCTGCTCAAGTGTTAACTGTTCTAGAATTATTTTTTTGGGCACCTATTGCAAGTTGAAAGTACATTTTTTTGGCACGAGCACTAACCCAATGTGCAAAAGCCGAACTTTGAATATCGTGACCGTGTTAACATATTCCCCCCTAGACTTCAATTGAGCATGAAAAGTGGGGAAAAAAACACCCAATCATCTTTTCTTAAGTGCGCTAACCCGACATGAAAATGTTAATTTCTCTTGTAAGGTGCATCCAGTCCACGGATCATCCATTACTTGTGGGATATTCTCCTTCCCAACAGGAAGTTGCAAGAGGACACCCACAGCAGAGCTGTCTATATAGCTCCTCCCCTAACTGCCATATCCAGTCATTCTCTTGCAACTCTCAACAAGCATGGAGGTAGTAAGAGAGAAGTGGTGAAATGTAGCTGTTATTTTGCTTCAATCAAAAGTTTGTTATTTTTAAATGGTACCGGAGTTGTACTATTTTGTCCCAGGCAGAAAAATAGAAGAATCTGCCTGTGATTTCTATGATCTTAGCAGGTTGTAACTAAGATCCATTGCTGTTCTCACACATGACTAAAGAGAGAGGTAACTTCAGCGGGGGAATGGCGTGCAGGTTATCCTGCTATGAGGTATGTGCAGTTAAGATTTTTTCTAGAAGATGTGAATGCTAGAAAATGCTGCTGATACCAAATTTATGTAAGGTAAGCCTGAATACAGTGATTTAATAGCGACTGGTATCATGCTTACTTTCTGAGGTAATATTCTTTTATATTTACAATATAAAACATTTGCTGGCATGTTTAAACATTTTTATATATACTTTGGTGATAAAACTTTATTGGGGCCTAGTTTTTTCCACATGGCTGGCTTAAATTTGCCGAGAAACAGTTTCCTGAGGCTTTCCACTGTGTTACTATGAGTGGGAGGGGCCTAATTTAGCGCTTTTTTGCGCAGTAACTTTTACAGACTGAGACATCCGGCTTCCTCCAGGAGTCCCCTGAATGCTATAGGACATCTCTAAAGGGCTCAGAGGCTTTCCAAAGTCATTTATTTGGGAAGGTAGGGCCACAGCAGAGCTGTGGCAGTTTGTTGTGACTGTTAAAAAATGTCTATATCGTTTTTTTGATCCGTTTTTTGAACTAAGGGGTTAATCATCCATTTGCAAGTGGGTGCAATGCTCTGTTAGCTTATTATACACACTGTAAAAATTTCGTTTGATTTACTGCCTTTTTTCACTGTTTTTCAAATTTTGACAAAATTTGTTTCTCTTAAAGGCACAGTACCGTTTTTATTTTTTGCTTGATTTAAAGTGTTTTCCAAGCTTGCTGGTCTCATTGCTAGTCTGTAAACATGTCTGACATAGAGGAAAATCCTTGTTCATTATGTTTAAAAGCCATGGTGGAACCCCCTCTTAGAATGTGTACCAAATGTACTGATTTCACTTTAAGCAATAAAGATCATATTCTGTCATATTCTGAGAACGTACCCTGCACGTCCTCGGTTTGGAAAGCAGTTGGAAGCGATCCTGCTCGCTTCCAGCTGCTTTCCGGTTATTGCAGTGATGCCTCGATATCGAGGCATCCTGCAATAACCATTTGTAGCCATCCAGGGCAGAGAGAGCCACTCTGTGGCCCTCTCTGCACCGGACATTAACGGCTACGTTCGTTGGTGGGTGGGAGCCGGTGTGGGAGGTGGGTGGCGGCCATCGATGGCCTTTGTGATGCGGAGGGGGGCGGGATCGGGGGCGGGGACGACCGGGGGGACGCGCACGGACGCGCGCGCGTGCACGGGGAGGCCGGGCGGGCGCGTGCACGGGGAGGGAGCGGGTGGGAACCACTACGCTACAGAAAATGTTTTTGTGAGAAGTGGGGATCAAAGGGGTTAATATGGTTATTTTGGTGATCGGTTTGGCTGGTGGGGTATTGGACTGTGGGGGGGAAGCTACACTACAGAAACTAATAGTTAAACATTAAAAAAAAAACATTTTTATTTGCAAACTGGGTACTGGCAGACAGCTGCCAGTACCCAAGATGGCCCCAATAAGGCAGAGGGGGAGGGTTAGGGAGCTATTTTGGGGGGATCAGGGAGGTTGGGGGCTAAGGGGGGACCCTACATAGCAGCATATGTAAATATGCTTAAAAAAAATTATTATTTTTTTTTTTATACCTTTTATTTTAATACTGGCAGACTTTCTGCCAGTACTTAAGATGGCGGGGACAATTGTGGGGTGGGGGAGGGAAGAGTGCTGTTTGGGAGGGATCAGGGGGTGGGATGTGTCAGGTGGGAGTCTGATCTCTACACTAAAGCTAAAATTAACCCTGCAAGCTCCCTACAAACTACCTAATTAACCCCTTCACTGCTGGCCATAATACACATGTGATGCACAGCAGCATTTAGCGGCCTTATAATTACCAAAAAGCAACGCCAAAGCCATATATGTCTGCTATTTATGAACAAAGGGGATCCCAGAGAAGCATTTAAAACCATTTGTGCCATAATTGCACAAGCTGTTTGTAAATAATTTTAGTGAAAAACCTAAAGTTTGAAAAAGTGAACAATTTTTTTTTATTTGATTGCTTTTGGCGGTGAAATGGTGGCATGAAATATACCAAAATGGGCCTAGATCAATACTTGGGGTTGTCTACTACACTACACTAGAGCTAAAATTAACCCTAGAAGCTCCCTACATGCTCCCTAATTAACCCATTCACTGCTGGGCATAATACACGGTTGGTGCGCAGTGGCATTTAGCAGCCTTCTAATTACCAAAAAGCAAAGCCAAAGCCATATATGTCTGCTATTTATGAACAAAGGGGATCCCAGAGAAGCATTTACAACCATTTATTCCATAATTTCATGAGTTGTTTGTAAATAATTTCAGTGAGAAACCTAAAGTTTGTGAAAAAATTTGTGAAAAAGTAAAATAATTTTTTTATTTGATCGCATTCGGCGGTGAAATGGTGCCATGAAATATACCAAAATGGGCCTAGATCAATACTTTGGGATGTCTTCTAAAAAAAAATATATACATGTCAATGGATATTCAGAGATTCCTGAAAGATATTAGTATCCCAATGTAACTAGCGCTAATTTTGAAAAAAAGTGGTTTGGAAATGGCAAAGTGCTACTTGTACTTATAGCCCTATAACTTGCAAAAAAAGTAAAGAACATGTAAACATTGGGTATTTCTAAACTCAGGACAAAATTTAGAAACTATTTAGCATGGGTGTTTTTTGGTGGTTGTAGATGTGTAACAGATTTTGGGGGTCAAAGTTAGAAAAAGTGTGTTTTTTTCCATTTTTTCCTCATATTTTATAATATTTTTTATAGTAAATTATAAGATATGATGAAAATAATGGTATATTTTGAAAGTCCATTTAATGGCGAGAAAAACGGTATATAATATGTGTGGGTACAGTAAATGAGTAAGAGGAAAATTACAGCTAAACACAAACACCGCAAAAATGTAAAAATAGCCTTGGTCCCAAACGGACAGAAAATGGAAAAGTGCTGTGGTCATTAAGGGGTTAAAATGTATCACCAGAGGAATCTGATGAGGGGGAAGTTATGCCGACTAACTCTCCCCACGTGTCGGTTCCTTTGACTCCCGCTCAAGGGACTCACGCTCAAATGGCGCCAAGTACATCTAGGGCGCCCATAGCGTTTACTTTACAAGACATGGCGGCAGTCATGGATAATACACTGACAGCGGTATTAGCCAGACTACCTGAATTTAGAGGAAAGCGAGATAGCTCTGGAGTTAGAAGAAATACAGAGCATACTGATGCTTTAAGAGCTATGTCTGATACTGCCTCACAATATGCAGAAGCTGAGGAAGGAGAGCTTCTTTCTGGGGGTGATGTTTCTGACTCAGGGAAGATGATACAACCTGATTCTGACATGTCTACATTTAAATTTAAGCTTGAGAACCTCCGCATATTGCTTAGGGAAGTTTTAGCTGCTCTGAATGACTGTGATACAATTGCAATGCCAGATAAATTGTGTAGACTGGATAAATACTATGCAGTGCCGGTGTGCACTGATGTTTTTCCAATACCTAAAAGGTTTACAGAAATTATTACTAAGGAATGGGATAGACCAGGTGTGCCGTTCTCTCCCACTCTTATTTTTAGGAAAATGTTTCCAATAGATGCCACCACATGGGACTTATGGCAGACAGTCCCTAAGGTGGAGGGTGCAGTTTCTACCCTAGCAAAGCGTACTACTCTCCCTGTCGAGGACAGTTGTGCTTTCTCAGATCCAGTGGATAAAAAGTTAGAAGGTTACCTTAAGAAAATGTTTATTCAACAAGGTTTTATCCTACAGCCCCTTGCATGCATTGCTCCTGTCACTGCTGCTGCGGCTTTCTAATTTGAGTCTCTGGAAGAGGCTTTACAGGTAGAGACTCCATTGGATGGCATACTTGACAAGCTTAGAGCACTTAAGCTAGACAATTCTTTTGTTTCTGATGCCATTGTTCATTTGACTAAACTAACGGCTAAGAATTCTGGTTTTGCTATCCAGGCGCGCAGGGCGCTATGGCTTAAATCATGGTCAGCTGACGTCACTTCAAAGTCTAAGCTGCTTAACATTCCCTTCAAGGGGCAGACCCTATTCGGGCCTGGTTTGAAGGAGATCATTGCTGATATCACTGGAGGAAAAGGTCATGTCCTTCCTCAGGATAGGTCCAAATCAAGGGCCAAACAGTCTAATTTTCGTACCTTTCGAAATTTCAAGGCATCAACTTCCTCTAATGCGAAACAAGAGGGAACATTTGCTCAGTCCAAATCGGTCTGGAGACCTAACCAGACCTGGAACAAAGGTAAGCAGGCCAAAAAGCCTGCTGCTGCCTCTAAGACAGCATGAAGGAACGGCCCCCTATCCGGTAACGGATCTAGTAGGGGGCAGACGTTGGCTCTTCACCCAGGCTTCGGCAAGAGATGTCCAGGATCCCTGGGCGTTGGAAATTATATCCCAGGGATATCTTCTGGACTTCAAAGCTTCCCCTCCAAAGGGGAGATTTCACCTTTCACAATTATCTGCAAACCAGATAAAGAGAGAGGCATTATTACACTGTGTACAAGACCTCCTAGTTATGGGAGTGATCCATCCAGTTCCAAGGGAGGAACAGGGACAGGGATTTTACTCAAATCTGTTTGTGGTTTCCAAAAAAGAGGGAACCTTCAGACCAATTTTAGATCTCAAGATCTTAAACAAATTCCTAAGAGTTCCATCATTCAAGATGGAGACTATTCATACCATCCTACCTATGATCCAGGAGGGTCAATATATGACTACAGTGGATTCGAAGGATGCTTATCTTCACATTCCGATACACAAAGATCATCATCGGTTTATCAGGTTTGCCTTCCTAGACAGGCATTACCAGTTTGTAGCTCTTCCCTTTGGATTAGCTACAGCCCCAAGAATTTTTACGAAGGTTCTGGGATCGCTTCTGGCGGTCCTAAGACCAAGGGGCATAGCAGTGGCCCCTTATTTAGACGACATTCTGATACAGGCGTCAAACTTCCAAATTGCCAAGTCTCATATGGACATAGTTCTGGCATTTCTAAGGTCGCATGGGTGGAAAGTGAACGAGGAAAAGAGTTCTCTATCCCCCCTCACAAGAGTTTCCTTCCTAGGGACTCTGATAGATTCAGGTTATCAAAACTTCTAAATTCCTGCCGTGTTCTTTATTCCATTCCTCGCCCTTCGGTGGCTCAGTGCATGGAAGTAATCAGCTTAATGGTAGCAGCAATGGACATAGTGCCGTTTGCACGCCTACATCTCAGACCGTTGCAACTCTGCATGCTCAGTCAGTGGAATGGGGATTACACAGATTTGTCCCCTCTACTAAATCTGGATCAAGAGACCAGGGATTCTCTTCTCTGGTGGCTATCTCGGGTCAATCTGTCCAAAGGTATGACCTTTCGCAGGCCAGATTGGACAATTGTAATGACAGATGCCAGCCTTCTAGGCTGGGGGGCAGTCTGGAACTCCCTGAAGGCTCAGGGATCGAGGACTCAGGAGGAGACACTCCTTGCAATAAACATTCTGGAAATGAGATCGATATTCAATGCTCTTCAGGCTTGGCCTCAGCTAGCGACAATGAGGTTCATCAGATTTCAGTCGGACAACATCATGACTGTGGCTTACATCAACCATCAAGGGGGAACAAGGAGTTCCCTGGCGATGTTAGAAGTCTCAAAGATAATTCACTGGGCAGAGATTCACTCTTGCCACCTATCAGCTATCCATATCCCAGGTGTAAAGAACTGGGAGGCGGATTTTCTAAGTTGTCAGACGTTTCATCCTGGGGAAGTGGGAACTCCATCCGGAGGTGTTTGCACAATTAATTCATCGTTGGGGCAAACCAGAACTGGATCTCATGGTGTCTAGCCAGAACGCCAAGCTTCCTTGTTACAGATCCAGGTCCAGAGATCCCAAGGCGACGCTGATAGATGCTCTAGAAGTGCCTTGGTCCTTCAACCTGGCTTATGTGTTTCCACCGTTTCCTCTGCTCCCTCGTCTGATTGCCAAAATCAAGCAGGAGAGAGCATCTGTGATCTTGATAGCGCCTGCGTTGCCACGCAGAACTTGGTATGCAGATCTGGTGGACATGTCATCCTTTCCACCATTGACTCTGCCTCTGAGACAGGACCTTCTACTTCAGGGTCCGTTCGTCCATCCAAATCTAATTTCTCTGAGACTGACTGCCTGGAGATTAAACGCTTGATTTTATCAAAGCGTGGCTTCTCCAAGTCAGTCATTGATACCCTAATTCAGGCATGAAAGCCTGTCACCAGGAAAATCTATTATAAGATATGGCGTAAATATCTTTATTGGTGTGAATCCAAGGGTTACTCATGGAGTAAAGTCAGGATTCCCAGGATATTATCTTTTCTCCAAGAAGGATTGGAAAAAGGATTGTCAGCTAGTTCTTTAAAGGGACAGATTTCTGCTCTGTCTATTCTTTTGCTCAAGCGTCTGGCGGATGTTCCAGACGTTCAGGCTTTTTGTCAGGCTTTAGTTAGAATCAAGCCTGTGTTTAAACCAGTTGCTCCGCCATGGAGTTTAAATTTGGTTCTTAAAGTTCTTCAAGGGGTTCCGTTTGAACCTCTTCATTCCATAGATATTAAGCTTTTATCTTGGAAAGTTCTTTTTTTGGTAGCTATTTCCTCGGCTCGTAGAGTTTCCGAGTTATCTGCCTTACAATGTGATTCTCCTTATCTGATCTTCCATACAGATAAGGTAGTTTTGCGCACCAAACCTGGGTTTTTACCTAAGGTGGTATCTAATTAGAATATCAATCAGGAGATTGTTGTTCCATCATTGTGTCCTAATCCTTCTTCAAAGAAGGAACGTCTATTACACAATCTTGACGTGGATCGTGCTTTAAAGTTTTATTTACAAGCTACTAAAGATTTTCGTCAAACATCTGCATTGTTTGTTGTCTACTCTGGACAGAGGAAAGGCCAAAAGGCTTCGGCAACTTCTCTTTCGCTTTGGCTAAGAAGTATAATACGCTTAGCTTATGAGACTGCTGGCCAGCAGCCTCCTGAAAGGATTACAGCTCATTCTACTAGAGCTGTGGCTTCCACATGGGCCTTTAAAAATGAGGCTTCTGTTGAACAGATTTGCAAAGCGGCGACTTGGTCTTCGCTTCATACTTTTTCAAAATTCTACAAATTTGATACTTTTGCTTCTTCGGAGGCTATTTTCGGAGAAAGGTTTTACAGGCAATGGTACCTTCCGTTTAAGTACCTGCCTTGTCCCTCCCTTCATCCGTGTACTTTAGCTTTGGTATTGGTATCCCACAAGTAATGGATGATCCGTGGACTGGATACACCTTACAAGAGAAAACATAATTTATGCTTACCTGATAAATTTATTTCTCTTGTGGTGTATCCAGTTCACGGCCCGCCCTGTCATTTTAAGGCAGGTATTTTTTAACTTTAAACTACAGTCACCACTGTACCCTATGGGTTCTCCTTTCTCTGCTTGTTTTCGGTCCAATGACTGGATATGTCAGTTAGGGGAGGAGCTATATAGACAGCTCTGCTGTGGGTGTCCTCTTGCAACTTCCTGTTGGGAAGGAGAATATCCCACAAGTAATGGATGATCCGTGGACTGGATACACCACAAGAGAAATAAATTTATCAGGTAAGCATAAATTATGTTATTTCACATTCCAATGTTCTTCAGGTAGCAGAATATGTACTATTTATTCATAAATAAATACATTAAATACATCTATCTATCTATGATGATTTTTTGGGTTAAATATCTATATATCTATCATCTATCTATCTATCTATCTATCTATCTATCTATCTATCTATCTATCTATATATAAAACAACATTTTAAATTAGGGGGAAATAAAAGGCGAGTTTAAAATCATCCACTACGCACAAAATATAGAAAAAATAACTCATTTTGTAGTTCATTAACAAATCTAGACAGGCCCAGAGGCTTGTTTTCCCACAGAAAACCTCTGAATTACACTGTTTTCAATGCAGCAAAGGATTCTGGGTAAGATATCCAAATTAAGTACACAATGACACACCTTTTTACTTCAGTCTGCTTTTCAGCAGGTTCCCTTTACGCCAAAGTATCGCTGTTCACACAGCTTATAAACTTAGCTAGGGTTAGTGCAGTGATTCATAACCATCCCAGGACAGACTCTTTCGTGGTTTTTGCCACTCATCAGCTGGGAGAAGGTTAGAATCACTGTTGGGTGAAGTTGATTCCGGGCAGAATACAACAACATTTTAAATTAGGGGGAGATAAAAGGCGAGTTTAAAATCCTCCACTACGCACAAAATATAGAAAAAATAACTCATTGTGTAGTTCATTAACAAATCTAGACAGGCCCAGAGGCTTGTTTTCCCACAGAAAACCTCTGAATTACACTGTTTCCAATGCAGCAAAGGATTCTGGGTAAGATATCCAAATTAAGTACACAATGACACACCTTTTTACTTCAGTCTGCTTTTCAGCAGGTTCCCTTTACGCCAAAGTATCGCTGTTCACACAGCTTATAAACTTAGCTAGGGTTAGTGCAGTGATTCATAACCATCCCAGGACAGACTGTTTCGTGGTTTTTGCCACTCATCAGCTGGGATTCTAACCTTCTCCCAGCTGAAGAAAAAAAAATAAAAAATGCATATGCAGGGTTTTGCAGCATAGGCGATTTGCGCATGCGCATTTGGATACAACATCATGATCGCGCAAAATACAGAAGAAGATGGAAGTAGGGCTTGGGAGGAGTCGGGAGATTATCAGTAGGGATATTTAAATATAAATTTTAATAAAAAATATAATAGTAATAAAATAAAAAACTTGGCGGCTAGATTAGGGTCATAAAATTTGGCGGCTAGATTAGGGTCATATGGATGAAAGATAGGCTGTCTTGCACAGTGGAAACCTTTACCTTCACTTTAAGTCAGTAAGTCAAATTAACCAGGATCAGCCAGCATCAGCCTCTTTCATCTCCTGTGCAAACATTTTATATCTATGATAAAACCCACCTCTTTTCTAATCATTGGTGAAATTTTGGTTACACCTTCAATAGAAGCTTGTCCCTCATTGGTTATTTTGAAATGCCTCTCTGAACAGCCAAACACCTTTTGGTAGCAATTCTCGCATCAAACACCAGAGGGCAAAAGAAAACAGAATGTAGCTTTGTTTGCAAATACTACTACAAAAATATTCTTATATATTTTTAAAATGTATATTTAATATATTCATTATTTACTGATATTAATAAACTTGTCTGGTCAACATATATGTCCTATCTAATATAATTTAGCATGTATTTATTGAGACTAAACATGGGTGTATTTCTAGTATCATATTAGTAAGTAATTATATTCCTAATTATTTGATCTTCCTAGAATCATAGCATCCCATATCCTGGTACCACATTCCATACATACCTGCAATAGAATTCTGTAGCAATCAAATTCTGACAGATATATATGAGCATCATAATCATTGACTATTCAATATATATATATATATATATATATATATATATATATATATATATATATATATATATATATATATATATATATATATATATATTCCACTCCATTCATTATGGCACATTTCTTAATAATTATGATATATTAATAGGATAACTTATTGCATATGCATTTATCTTGTATTTATTCACACATTTCAACTCAATACAGCATATATATGGTATAGTGTGCAACATGTGTTGTATTTATATATATATATATATATATATATATATATATATATATATATATATATATGTTGTGGGCTTGTGGCGAGGGTGGTAGCACTCCTGCTTCTTGTGGCTTTAAACAGCCTTTCTTGCTCTGGGTGCACTTCAAATAAGTGTATAGTCAATGGAAAAAGGAAGTCACTCAAATGGTCTTGTTCAGAATAAATAAGAAATTATTTATTGTAACGTTTCAGGAGTTACCCCGTTTTAAAAAATAAGCATTACAATGAAATACAAAACTCACCCCCCTTATACCCTGCACAGTAGACGTGACGTTGGGTACTTCCGGGAGGCGGAGTGAGCGCTGAAAATGTTTGCTGTGCAGGGTATAAGGGGGGGGGGGGGGGAGTTTTGTATTTCATTGTAATGCTTAATTTTTTAAAACGGGGTAACTCCCGAAACGTTAAAATAAATAATTTCTTATTTATTCTGAACAAGACCCTGTGAGTGACTTCCTTTTTCCATTGATTATATATATATATATATATACAGGTAGCCCTCAGTTTACGCCGGGGTTAGGTTCCAGAAGGAATGGTTGTAAATAGAAACCGTTGTAAATTGAAACCCAGTTTATAATGTAAGTCAAGGGGAAGTGAGGGAGATAGGTTCCAGGCCCCTCTCAAAATTGGCATAAGTAACACCTAATACATTTATTTTTAAAGCTTTGAAATGAAGACTTTAAATGCTAAACAGCATCTTAAACCTAATAAAATAATCATACAACACAGAATATATAATTAAACTAAGTTAAATGAACAAAAACATTTACTAAACGGCATTATAAAACTAATAAAATAATCACACAACACAGACTTCACTTGCATTTTTCTGCAAACAGTTCTTTCTATGCATTCCAATCTGGACTGATCTATAGACAGGAAGATCGTGTTCCTTTGAAATCTGCTCGATAGCTCAGGTCTGGTTAAACTGATTTTTTCAGCTTGCTTGGCTTTGCTGCAACACAAGCAGACAGCTCCACCTATTGGCTATTTTAATAAATGCACTGCTTCTCAATGCTTTTCAATAGCAGTCACATGACTGGAAAAAAAGGTTGTTATTCTGAAACGGTGTAAATTGAACCGTTGTAAAACGAGGGCCACCTGTATATATATATAATTCAGACCATCTGAGGCACATATTAAAATTTTGAAAATTACAGACAATTTATTTAATATAGGACATTCATCCAATATGGTATATTGGGCCTAAGACAATCTTCTAGACTCACATATATTATTTATTAAATCTGAGAATTATAACTATATGAATTTAAACACAAATAATTTCACATGCAATTTGGCCTCCTATATGCTGTTATCTGAGCCAGCAAATTTTTCCAGACTTATATGTGTATTAGACCTTCAAAAGAAACTCTCATTTGTATATCATACACGTGCTAATTACTTACTTTCCTGAGATTCTCCTGGCTTTTAGAATTGTGTCTCTGTGACCGCAGGGGGTTTCTGTAATTTTATTACACATCTTAGGCAGGTAACAACACAACCTCAACATCATCTCCTACGCTGACGACACCCAGTTAATCATCTCACTCACCTAAGACCCCACCACCGCCAAGAAAAACGTCCATGAAGGACTAACAGCAATCGCCACCTGGATGAACAACAACCGTCTCAAACTCAACACTGACAAGACCGAAATCCTCCTCCTCGGACCCACCAAATCTGCATGGGATGACTCCTGGTGGCCCACAGCCCTCGGACACCCTCCAACTCCAACACACCAAGCACAAAATCTAGGCGTCATCCTCGACTCATCACTTTCCATGGACCACCAAGTCAACGCTGTCACAAGACCTGGCTCTTTGACTGAATCATCTTCCCTTAGCCCCCCTCCCACAGCACCTTGAGACCCTCACGGGTGATTAGTTTGTGCTTTACAAGTACCCAATAGATAGATAGATAGATAGATAGATAGATAGATAGATAGATAGATAGGCAGGAAATTCCATATATGGGCGTTCAAACTTGAGAGTGCCATGTGATTAAAATCTCTTTGAAATGACCTGCCTTCACTATTGGGACAAATGTTATCCCTTTGTTCTCTTAGATGTCTTAAGCAGCGAGGGGGGGTTCAGTGTCACCTCTGTCATTTACAAATGGCCAAAATACCTTTTGTCAAAAACAGCTTTCAAATGGGTGCAATATTAATCAATATGAAGGCATATATATATATATATATATATATAAAAATAAATATATTAAATATCACTCAGCTATACCCTTACAAACTGTACTTTGAAATGTCGTTTTGATCTGCTTTGTGCAACTTTTTTGACTCATGTAACAGTTAACCAGAGCTCTGAAGTTGCGCTATACTGAGGCACATTAAATTAAATTGATTGTGCTCAAACAAACGCATTTACTTTCACGTCATAATATGTGCGCAGCTTCCGACATGCACAAAGAGCCACAACATAACCTTTTTTGCTTGCGCACAACAGCGGGCCACTCATAATCTAACCCTAAACTGGGAATTTTAAGGACATGGCTGCTAAATTAATAGATCACTATTATTAGTTGCGGTTTACAGGTAGGTAAAAAAAATGATGGTAGCCAGAGATGATATAGGAAAGATATTACCTGGAAATGCAATAATACATTTTTGTTGATATTGTCTGTTATGCTGTAGCTATTCTATTCTACATTAGATTTTATTTAAGCTATGTGCAGATTAGAAATTGAATTAAGTGACCACCCTGCATGTCTCCAGAGCATTTACCTTAATAAACACTCTAATTAATTAAACCATTAATCAAAACCCTCTTAATTAATAACCATTAGTTAAAAACAACATGTTAGCTAATTAGCTGATTGCTCCTTTTATTAATTTATAACCCTCTTAATAACTGCATAACCCTCACTCTCATCCCCTTTAATTACATATCAGCCCAATTTTTGGTTGTAGATTGTGATCTTGGCTTCAGCTTCTTGCTAATACTTCAGTTTTAATAATTGATGTAAAAGACATGTACACAACTCTAAATTCATTAAGAATTATTTGTTCTCTATAGCAAATCTACAAAATCTTATTTTTTTGTTTGATTTCACACTCAGAATGTATTTATTTTTTTTCCTTTTTTTCAGTGCACCAATTGTATTTTAGGAATTTTGAGCTGGAAACAGATTTGTTTTACTCGTTCAATATATAAATATAAACCAGAAGCATAGTATTTACTTGCCATGTTTGTGAAAGAAAAGTCCCCGGTAAGAATGTTCAATCATGTACTTATGCACTTGTACGGAGAAGAGTGCAGCCATAGCTGTAAAGTGTTGGGGTGTTGGGAAAGGGTTGTCTGCTTTGGAGATAAGCTACTAATGTCCCAGCCATGCTATTTTTTGTGGGACTTTTTTTTTTATTAAAGTGAATGTAAAGTTTGCGTAATGAGTGCCCGTTTTTTAAATATCCTATTAAAAACAGGGGCACTTTAATTCATCAAACTTTAGATTTCACTGGTTTTGTTAAAATACTTACCTTTCTACTTGAAAGCCACTCCAGCGCTTCTCCAGCCCGTCGAAAGCTTCTTCATACGCCAGCAATGACGATTCCGGCATCCTCCAATCATGGCTCCCCCCCCAGGGGAATCATTGCCTAAAGCAACTCTGTGATTGGAGGAAGGCCAGGATCGTAATTTCTGACGTAGGAAGAGGCTTGCGACAGGCGGGGTAAGCACTGGAGCGGCTTTCACAAAGAAAAGATAAGTATTTTAACAAAACCAGTGAAATGTAAAGTTTAATGAATGAAAGTGGCCCTGTTTTTAATAGGATTATTAAATTCCGGGCACTGGTTCATCAAAATTTAATTCACTAATGTGTCTGCATTGCTCACATTTACAACATAAAGATATTGCTGGAGTCTATATATTTATGGCCTTATTCAGTTATAAGTAGGCCAGATTATGAGTGGGTCCCCAACAGTAGCGAGCATGAGGAAGCGTAAGAGAAACGCAGCGTCAGGGGCTCCTTAGTTTTTAAAGTGCTCTCCTGCATGTAGCTTAATATATAGATTTTGAACCTTTAACTTAACTTAAAATTTGGTAACTGGTTGATTTGAAGTAATAGCAATCTCTAAACAGCGATGCTAGAGTATTGACATAACAAGTATAATGTGGAAGTTAATACTAAATAATTATTAAGCTAACGTATTTTCTGCGCTAAGATTGACTTAATTTACCACAATTGGTGATGGGTAGTCTGTACTAGCCAATGGAGCTCAGTTATAATTACTCACTCTATGAGCAGGGCCAATAAACGGTGGTACTTATTATAAACAATTTTTAAGATAAAAGCAGTACTTTAGTAAAGAATATGTAATACAACGGTATGGTATCTCTTCAAGTCATAATAGGATAACTGAATCGACATTTATGTAAATAAAAGAGATATGACATGTAATACAGAAGTAACAAAGTAACTGTATGATAATGCACCACAGAAGCAATAGAGTAACTATATGATAATTGCTTAAACATAGTGACCCCCTGCAGATAGCAGGAGTAGAGTAACTTGAAAGTAACTGGCATACCAGCATATAGTACAGCAACCTAATACTAATGGACCCAATTGCGTAGTAAATGTATACCTAAAGCATTTTAGTGCAACACAGTATTTTTAAAACCAAGATTTAACGGAAGTATCCAGTTAACCTCACAAAAAGTATATTGTTACAAATCAGACACCAGTCTAATAGAGCCCATTTCAGTCGAACAAGGAATCTATAAGACACATGATTGTTCTTCTGTAATTTTAAAGGAGTATTACCTCTCTCAAGATATGATGGTAGTACCATAAATTAAATATAGAAATAAGCTGACAAGAAGGCTAAGACAATCTTAGTCTAAAGATATTGTAATAGATCCTTTAGATATTCAGAAGTTAAAAGTTACAAGTTCCATAATAATAATATTACATTAAGGAAACGTGTTTTTAATGTAAAAAGTGAGCAGCAATAATGCGAGTAACAATTGCTGTTTTTTAATTTCAATTAATACCAGTTATTTTTTATTTATCTTTCTTTTCTATACTACATTAGCATGTGTAAACACAATTAATAGTGCACAGAAGCATACTTGCAGGACACACTCACACACAGTGAGTCTTGTCCTTTTTTGTTTGGTAGCGAGCATGTGTTGCGGGAAGTAGCATGAGTATTACAAGTTGAAAGTAAAGTGTTTGCTCAAGCGCAATTGAATTCAACGCGCTTTGTGTTAGCTCGACCTCAGAGCTCTGGATAACTGTTACGCTTGAATAAAAAGTTGCACAAAAAACATCAAAAATACATATACACAGTATAGTTACACTCATAATAACACTATCTTATAAAAAATATTTTAAAAGAATTTCAAGAAAAAGTTAAAAGGGCTCGAAGATATGAGGTCTCAAGTGTTTGCAAAGAGATACATACATACTGTATATATTTCTAAATATGTATATGTATATATATATATATATATATATATATATATATATATATATATATATATATGTTTATATGTGTGTACATATGTATTTATATGTGTATATATGTATTTACAGAAATATAAACACATACATATATATAGTACATTGGAGCCCTTTGCAGTCAAGTAGCTGAAAACATGTAAAACCATTTTTATTCAACATTCCTATTTAATAAAGTGTTTAACTGTGTATTTACTGTTAATATTTCACATTCCAATGTTCTTCACATAGGGGAATATGTTCTCTGTATTTTTAAATAGATATTACTATATATTTCTGTATATATCTATACCTATATATAATCATAAAGATATATATGTATAGATATATATTTTACCAAAACACCATCAGATATACAGTACTGTGCAACAGTCTTAGGTCACCATTAGATTTGTTGTTTTTGCAAAGTTTCAATGACAACCCATATTTATTTTTTGGTCTCTTTATTAAGATACAAACAGAAAATACAGGAAATATGTACACAAAATGGCTTCTTTAGGCAAAAGTCAGTATTAAGTGTGACCTCCCTTGGTACTTACCACATCTTGAACTCTTTCAGGGAGACTGTCCTGTAGTTTTCTGAAGAAATATTCTGGTATATTATACCAGACTTCTTTCAGAACTTCCCAAAGTCCTTTTAGGTTGTCTTTTATTACTTTCTCTGGCCACCATTAGATTTGTTGTTTTAGCAAAAGTTTTATTGACCAGCATTTAGTGTGACCTACCTTGGCAATAAGCACATCATGGACTCTTTTGGGGAGACTGTCCTGAAGTAATCTTCTGGTATATTATGCCAGGCTTCTTTCAGCACTTTACAGAGTTCTTCTTTAGATTTAGGTTGTCTTATTTTTTCTCTGTCCAGATGATCCCCTACTGCCTCTATAATATTCAGGTCTGGACTCTGTGGAGGCCAGTCCATGACTTTCAGTGTTTTAATCAGCTGTTTTTTTCTCAAAATATGATTTCACTGCATTAGCAGTGTGCTTGGGATCGTTACCATGCCGAAAAATAAAACCATTCCTAATCAGGTGCTTTACAAAAAGAATAGCATGATGAATTAAAACCGGTTTGCACTTTTCAGCATTCATGACTGTGACGGATACCCCAGCTACCCCTGCTTTCTCCCTGCCGACTGCAGCTGTGTAGCCACCATGTGATTACAGCCAGTAGCCCACCCTGATACCAGACAGCACCAGTATTCAGGATCCCACCCTGTGACAAACTCCGGCTACCCCAACTGGGTAGCTCTGCCAGAGGGTTCTTCCTATTCCTGACAACAGGTCGCTATGTAGCAGAGAAAGTGATTATAGCAATCCCCACCCAAATAACTAGACAGACTAGCATTCAGGTGATACAAGAATAACTGATTTTATTAGGAAACACACACTCCTTTTATACACAAAGGGTCTTATCTTACTCCCAAATCTCCCGACATTCCCACCCCTCCAGACAGGCTGGCGTCTGCCATAACGGCCAAAGTCCCACAGAGTCCAAGGACACAGAGGTGGTGGTTTCGGGGTGATCCATGGGGAGCGGCGGCACTTCCCGGGTGTCATTTGAAAGCTCTTGGTCTCCAGATGCCACAGTCCAAAAAGCGGCGTGATTAGTTACTGGGGAGTTACAGGCCATTAAAGATAGGGGGGTAAGGTTGTCCAAAACCCCCAGTTCACAAAGGAGCTCCCCTCCGGCAATCCCCCCACTTCTTGTCCTCCCTAGGGGTTACCAATCCCCAAAAGAGCGGAGCTCTGGGCCAAAGGGGCGCTAGAGCGACCAGGGGTGTCTGCCATGATGCGGCTGACCGGGAGTTCCAGGACCCTGGTCAGCTGGAGAGGGGTTAGGCGGGAATCTGGTGTGGCTGGCTGGCAGTTTCAGGAGCCCGGCTTGCCTAGAAGAGTTTTCCCGGTCACAGATCAGCTCTTTCCTGACCAAGTACACACAGCAAAAACAACATATAGCAAGTCAGTGAGATCCCGTAAGCCATGAAATTGCCAAATCTGGTGTAAAAGGGAGTTAGGGGTGGGGGAAAGCCTGGGTGATCTGGTATCCGTGACATCTCCCCCTTCCAGTTTGGCAGACCCAGCTAGACCCTTAACGGGTCAGCCTGGGGCTGTCCGATGATGGCCCTCCACTTGTCGGTTGCGGGGAGAGGTCATCCCATCCCTCCTGGACTTGGGGCATCCATGGTGTTTCCCACTGGCCTTCATTCCCTGGGTCACCCAATGCAGAGTCCCAAACAAGTTTTCCAAGGCTGGCTCCAAAACAGTAGCTCTCCCACACGTCCTAGTGTCTTTAAAGGGACAGTATACACCCATTTTCATATAACTGCATATAATAGACACTACTATAAAGAATAAGATGCACAGATACTGATATAAAAATCCAGTATAAAACAGTTTAATAACTTACTTAGAAGCTCTCAGTTTAGCTCTGTTGAAGAGATAGCTAGAAAGCCCACTGCAAATGGGAAATAAGACACTCTCCCCATCTTTTGCATATGAAAAGACCCTTTACACAAACAGGAGCAAGCTGGAGTAGGAATCTCATAAATATTCTGCAATGGCAGTGGCCCGCACCCCCTCTGAGGAAGTGTTTTTTGTGATACGCGCGTCAGGGGTCCTCTTGGAGAAGCTTTGTCTCTCCTTTTTTAACTTGCTAACCTATGTTGTAACAATAATAACTTACTAAACTTACTCTCTTGATTAATAAGCCAAGCAGTATACTTAAAATAGTAAGGATAAATTAAAAAACAGCCCTCGAATTGAAAGGGCTTTTTTTATATTAACTCTAGTGCTGCTGACTTTAATAATTTAAATTTATATTATTTGATCCCAAAATACCAATATGGGAATTTGATGACACAACTGGGTTCAGTGTTTTTAATGTTAGCTTAAGCTATTGTATGTGTGGTATTTTTTCTTTTTTTATATAATTTTTCAATAAAAGTCACAGTATGAATGAAGTATACTTATAATTTAATTGTTAACTTTTTGGGCAGAGCTTTAAATTGACTCACAGATCAGAGCAAACTATATACAACTGTATAATCTGTTACAATTACTTTGTTAGTTATGTTCGTTCCCTTGCTCTGTATCTGTGGCAGGTAATAAGAATCCGGATATATTTATATTTATCTTACCTTATTTAAGACAATAAATTGGTCTCCTGCTAACAGATACTCTGCCTTCCCCCATCCCCCTTTGTACTCTAATTGTATGCTCAAGCATGTCTTCCACTAACCTGGTGTAAAATATCTTTTTCACAACAGTCATTTTGACATGAAATAGAAGGAAAAATACAGGTGTTAGCAATGAAATTAATTAGGGTTCCATTCCATTTAGGTTTACGAGAGCCAGGTTCCTGCTATTGCTCAAGTGTAAGTGGAGTTAGGTGAGTACAGCGCTACAATACCCTAAGCGATGGTATGTGGCTTAAGATGGTGTCCACGATTGGTAATAATGCCTATAATGTGTTAAGCAAATGGGCCTAACTAAATAGTGTACATAAAAATCAAAAATTAAAAATATAATAAGTCAAATATTCCTATATACTTAATGCATGACATTTAATATAGCAGAAAAATTGTGGACTTCCTTAAAATGTTTATATAGTGGAAAGTCCTCCTTGCCCCACTTTATCTGTAGGGTCAAGGAGGACTTTCCACTATATAAACATTTTAAGGAAGTCCACAATGGTAGTAATAAAACTTTTAAATATATGGGTATCAGCAGACCAATAAAAAATTGGAGAGGGAGGGATTTCGAAAGACAACTTTTGAAAGTAGAATCCAAGTGGATTTTCCTGCTAGACTGCACCTTCCCCAAAGCTCTAAATAGCAGCACAGAAATATTCCATTTATTATGAGCTGATTCGTTTTTGTGTCTGATATCCTTCTATTTCATATCTGATCCCCTAAAACGTCTGGTGCAATGGGGAAAATGGGGAAAAATATCCTGGGATTTTTTTAGATTTTTCTAGATTTTTAGATTTTTAAACTCTGATACCCGGAGTTTTAGAGTTTGGATTTCTAGTTTCAGAATATAAGTATTTTAGGATTTTAATACCACATGATTTTAAAACCATATCCTTTTAATAGTCATTTTAAGGTATATATTCAAGGTCCACATCAGAAAATATCATGCCCCACCAAGTGTGGACTTCTAGATTTTCTTCAGTCCAGACCTTTTAACCCAGATTTCTAATTCTCACTTTTTAGCCTTCTAAGTGTTATGGTTCGATTCCCAATTTGTAACATCATTTTGTATTTTATTTTTATACCCACAAATCCTTATAGACATTTTGTGATTTTAACATATATCAAATGGGCTTTTATATATTATTATATATTATTATAAGGTTTTATGTATATATATATATATTTTTGTAGGGTCTTATATTCATTTACACATAGCATGATTATTAATAAGAAGGGTCCACTATTTCCAAAGATTTGGTTTCTGGACCCAGATTTTCTAAACCTCCATTTTTATTTTATACGTTTTTAAATATAACGTGGATTTGTTATTTATAATATATAACTTGCATACTGTACGGAATTTTTATAAAAAATCTTTTATATATTTTCTCTAACATTTTTTATGCTTCTTATTTTAAATGTAAAAAAATCCTGGAATCTGTTATAGATCCCTGTATGGATTTTTTATGCTACTATGTTTTCCTTTTTGCATTTTGATATGTTTATATATTCTCATATGTCCCATAGATTTTGATCTCTGTTCTAGATAAAGTTTCCGATAATGGTCATCATATATGTATGTCATATTGGCATACTAGACAGATCCTGAGCCTAATACCACCGACTATAATACATCACAAACTACACCATTCATATACCCCTTAGGTCATCAAAGACCCAGCTCCCAGAGACAAAGGCATGCTTGCGGCAAATTAGAGCCAACCGGAAGTACGTATACAAGCCATAACGTCACTTCCGGTCAATTCCCACTTCCGGTGTAAACATCCGGTAATCGGAAAAGGACTCACATCAACGGTCCTCAATGCAAGGGATATTTTGGAGCCTGACAGATATATAATTAGAAGGGAGATATACAGTCATTAACAGTTAAGATTGTACACACAAATAAGAGCGCAATTTCTGGCGCGGATTTTTGCCGCAAATTTTAGGCGCCAAATTGATCCATTTTCATTGGATAACCAACATATTTAAGGTGGGCAAACTATAGAGCCGGTACCAGTCTTGAGAAAGGTCTTCTGTGGACCGAAACGCGTCGATACTGGTATTACGGCTCAGGATCTCAGTTGGTGAGTTTAACACCTTTATTTCCACTATATAGTAGCTTTATTGCACTATGTTTGTTTTTACCATTCTATAGGTCAAGATGGCATCACTAAAGTTCTAATACATCACCAAGTTTTAATACATTTCCTAAGAAGAGGATCACAATTTAGGAATCTCATAAGTACACTTGTTTGGATGTTCTTCAAGCACCACTAATTTACTTTGGGATAATTTGTTTTTATATCCAAGGACACACTAGACAATCACAAAGGCATTTTTTGGTGTACACCCCACCTTTTTCCACAAAATTGTTTCACCTTTTTTGATTTTTGTTTTGTTTTTTGATTTTTGTTTTTTGATTTTTGATATTTAAATTTAAATTTTATTTTATTTTCAATTTTTTCATTTTTCCAATTTTTCAATCTTTTGCACACAGCTGAAATAGCACATTTTGGGAATCTAGTATTGTGTTTCTATTTTTGATTTTGCAAGGAGACTTATAGAAAAATATTTTTTCACATTTTTTCACAAGTTACTGAGTGATAACTTTAATATACATAGTTTGAATACAACATCATTGGAATCAGTTCGACACATTATAGGATTATTGACTGTTTTTGGACTCTCAGGATTAAAAATTAGGACATTTTTATCCATGGATACATAATGGTACCATTAGTCTGTGTTTTAAAGTTCTCATTGTAAATGTATTGTATTTTATGCTGTTCTAACTTTTAAGGATTTTATAAATTTTTCTGCTATATTAAATGTCATGCATTAAGTATATAGGAATATTTGACTTATTATATTTTTAATTTTTGATTTTTATGTACACTATTTAGTTAGGCCCATTTGCTTAACACATTTTAGGCATTATTACCAATCGTGGACACCATCTTAAGCCACATACCATCGCTTAGGGTATTGTAGCACTGTACTCACCTAGCACATTATAACGTTGATATTTGGTGATCCGGTTGGGAGATTCCGCAATTTGGAGTATAGCTTGTATGGTTGATATCTTGGCGCTTCAAGACATATATTTATAACAAGTGTAAGTGGAGGTCACACTAACTATTCGCAACTTTAGCCTATAGAAGCAATTTTTCTGATTTTCCCCCCTGTTTTTTTAATATTGCATACATATAACCTGTATTTTCTGGTTGTATTCTAATAAAGAGTCTGAGAAATGATTATATATGGTTATTATACCATTGTTAAAACAACAAATCTAATGGTGGCATAAGACTTTTGTACAGTGCTGTATATAGAAATATGTATTTACAATACATTGAATATATTCTGCTATGTGAAGAACACTGGAATGTGAAATATTCATATTTCATGACGTGTTAGTACACTTGAGAAAATGTGATCGGATTTGCACGACTTGTTGGGTTGTTAGTTTATTTACCACTTTTTGTGGTCCATTGAAGTCTTTGGGAGAATACTTTAACACGGTCACGATATTGTAACTTCTTTTTTTTGCGCACATCGGGTTAATACACGAGTGAATACATTTTACCTTTAACTTGTAATACACGTGGTATCCTATGTGCGCAAAAAGCCAAAGTCGAGCTATTAATAGCACTCCACTCATAATCTAGCCCTTTGTGTTTGAGAGGGTCTAGCGATATTGTAAAAGAAAGTGGACTGATGCTCTCTGTTCCGATGAGTGGTGATGTGCCTTCCATAGGAAATAATAGGGATCGCAGTTTCAGCAAAAGTCTGCCAACATTGTCAGTTATTTAAGATCTCAGTTTATACAACATAGACTATGGGCTAGATTACAAGTGAGGCGCAAACAGTTTTGTGCTAATGCAATCGTGTTTTTGTGAGCCATTTTAATATTACAAGTGGCGCAAAATCACAATGGCACTAGCGCAATCACCCTTTATGCTTCAATCTATAAAGTGATTTCAGAGCTGTGGTTTACTGTTTTCTTAAACTTTAAAGTTGCACAAAACACTTAAAAAATACATTACAAACTAAGTTACACTGATATTAACACTGTCTAATGAAAATTAAAAAAAAAAAATTGCACTGCTAAGAGCATTTTGTAGGGCATTACTAACTAAACTAAAATTTTAAGCTCTTCTGCTTTTAAGTAAAAACTAAAACATCCTATAAAAAAACTATCCTACAAAATCCTATACTTATTGAAAACCCTATTCTTAAAGAAGACTGTCCTCAGAAGGGCATTTTGTAGGGCTTTGCCCTAAAGTGATTATAGCTCTTTTGGGTCAGTCTCCATCCATCTTCCACCTGATAAGATGAGCGATGCCTCCATGAAGATTGGCCCCCGCACAGAAAATGAGCATCATAGTTGCCGATCACGTAGGAGCCAGAGTCAAGTTGGTGAGTATAAACTTTGGGGTTTAGCATTATGATTTATTTGGGGTGGGCTCTTTTTTAGTATAGGTTTTCTTAGAATAGGCCTTTTTTTAAATCCCAAAAGAGCTAGCTTAGCTGTTAGGTAGTTAAGTGTTGTAGGGGTAGTTTGGGTTAGGGGGTTGTGTTTGTTTAGGGGTTAATAGGTTACGGGGTTTATTGCATTGTGGGTTATGGCAGTGTAGGGGTCAAGTAGAGTACAAGGATAATGTCTTGGGCTATTGGTGTTTTAGGGGTTAATAGGGTAAAAGGTTTCTTGCAGTGGGCTATTGGTGGTTTAGGGGTTAAGTAATGTAGGGTTAGTTAACGGTGGTGGGTTATGTCGGTTTAGGGGTACATAGGTATAGTTATTTGGCTCAGTGTATTCCAAAGGGATCCTTTACTATACATCGCCAATGTAAGTGGCATTGCTGGCTGGAATCTGTCGCCAGCATCGCCACCTATTGGGGTGTATAGCAAAACACCTCTCGGTGATGCCACCTTTGGACAATGGCGTTGGCAGCTTGGAATATAACACTGCCTTGCCAGACATCGTGGAGGATCCATTTGGAATATATTGCAGCATTGCAGGACTTTGAGTCATGAGGGCCTCAGTGAGAATTTTAGAACGCACATCTAATTTCATGTTATATATAAATATGGATAGTTTACTTGTTTTCTTGCAAAATGAGCACTTAGAAATTCTCACTGTAGCCAATGCCTGTGGGGAGATAAGGAAGCTTCCATTATAGAACTTAAGTTCCACTGTTCCTTCCTGTGTGCATTCCATACCTCATTTGTTTGAGGTTGAAAAAGGTGAGTAAGTCTTCAATTACATGCTTCCTAGCTATTAATTGTGAGCATACTACACCATAAGTCATTTTGTTTTTCTTTTCCTCTCCCTTTCTATGAGCGCTGTCCCTGTCCTACCTACCTACCCAGATTTCTACCAATTTCAACTGGTGATAGTGGATACATCAGATACAGCAGCCGTTGAAAACAGCAGAGACTTTTAGTGCATATTAATCATTTTTCATTTATACACAGTGCAATTTGAACATTTCTTTTAATTTTTATATATATATATATATATATATATATATATATATACATACAACATATATCTACACATCTTTCATTCATATATATATATATATATATATAGATGTTTTACAAAAATCTATTCAGAAATATTTAAAAATAAAATAGAATATATATATAAGTATTTCTAACGCACCTTCGGCTTTATGCCAGTTGAAACAGCGCAGTTTCACGAGCAATAAAAGGAAAAGGCTTTCTTTAGTGTGCCCCATAGAAGTCTATGGTAAGAGGGAGTTATCGCTGTCGCGATATCCAAAGTCCTGAAGTTAGCACACCTGAGTCTTTAACTCACGCACTAAATTTTTACTTTCAAATTGTAATACCAGCGCTAATTTTTAAATTGAGCGCAGTTAGTGATAAAAAATTAGCACACCACTTGTAATCTGGCCCTAAGAAAACAGGGCAAAATAACAATTTAGCAAATAATCTTATCATAAAGTTCCATTATTTGCTACCTACCTAGCACCTAGATTACGAGTTTTGCGTTGCGGCTCGTAACGCTGAAAATATGGCATTTTCAGCGTTAAAACAGTACCGCAGCTATTACAAGTCTTGTTGGTATAGGTGTACCGCACACCTTTTAGCCTTTTAGCCTGTAACGCAACGTCAGTATCGCACTCGTAAAAATTACGTTTTTTTAAGGGACTCCCATAGCGCCGGTATTACGAGTTTTGCAGTACACCCTACGAGGTGAGCTTTACACCCTAAAACAACCTGTTCACAAACACTATTTAAATATTTTTAACCCCTAATTTGCCGTCCACCCACATCACCCCGCTATACTAAAGTTATTAAGCCCTACACCGCCGCCACTATAATAAACCTATTAACCCCTAAACTGCAAGCCCCCCACAACAAAATATACTAAATAAAACTATTAACCCCTAAACGAAAGCCTCCCCACATAGCAATAAACTAATTTAAACTAGTAACCCCTAAACCTAACGCCACCCTAACTTTATATTAAAATTACAATTGCCCTATCTTAAATTAAATTAAAACATACCTGTCAAATTAAAAAATTTAAACTAACAATTTAGTTTAGTTTAAACTAACAATTAAACTAATATAACTATTAAACTAAAATTAAACTAACTACAAATTAAATTAAACTAAATTACACATTGCCCTTTCAAATTAGCCAATAGAATGAGAGCTACTTAAATCCTATTGGCTGATTTGATAGGATTTTAGCAGCCCTAGTTCTTATTGGCTGATTCAAATTTTTCAGCCAATAGGAATGCAAGGGACGCCATCTTGAATCGCGTCCCTTGCATTGAAGATTCAGTGTACGTCAGCGACCGTATGAAGAGGATGCTCCACGCCGGATATCTTCAGGATCGACCCGCTCTGAGCCTCCGGGATCAAGATAGGAGATGCCGCCTGGATGAAGATTGAAGAGGCCATCTGGATAAAGACTTCTCGCCGCTTGGATCAGAACGTCGACGCCGGGATGAAGATTGAATAGGCCACCTGGCTGAAAACTTTGCGGGGATGAAGATCGTTCAAGCGGGACTTCAAAAACTGTAAGTGGATTGTCAGGGGGTTATTGTTATGCTTTTTTAAGGGTTTGTTGGGTGGGTTTTATTTTTTAGTTTAGGGTCTGGGCAGTAAAAGAGCTAAATGCCCTTTTAATAGCAATGTCCATACAAATGCCCTTTTTCAGGGCAATGGGTAGCTTAGGTTTTTTGATAGTTTTTTTTTATTTTGTGGGTTCGGGGGGGGATTTGTAATGTTAGTGGGTCTTTGTAATTTTTTTTTTAATAAAAGAGCTGATATCTTTAGGGCAATGCCCTACAAAAGGCCCTTTTAAGGGCCATTGGTATTTTATTCTAGATTAGGTTTTTTATTTTGGGGTGTTTTTTTATGGGTATTAGAATAGGAATATGTTTTTATTTTTGATAATTTGTTTGTTATTTTGTGTAATGTATATTTTTAGGGGGTGTTTTTTTTTTGCAAAAGGGCTGTTTTATCTCAGGGCAATGCCCTACAAAAGGCCCTTTTAAGGGCCCCCCAAAAGGCCCTTTTAAGGGCCCTTGGTAGTTTGGGGGTGGGGTTTGTATAGTGTTAGGGGGTGTTTGTATTTTTTTTTAGCAAAAGAGCTGTTTATCTCAGGGCAATGCCCTACAAAAGGCCCTTTTAAGCCCCCCCACAAAAGGCCATTTTAAGGGCCCTTGGTAGTTTATTCTAGATTAGGCTTTTTTATTTTGGGGTGTTTTTTTTTTTTTTTAAAAAAAAAAAAAGCATATTAGAATAGGAATAATCTTTATTTTTTATGGATAATTTCATTTTTTTTTTTTTTTTGTAATGGTAGGTTCTTTATTTTTTGGGATTTTAGTGTTTTTTATTTTTTGTAATGTTAGGTTTTAGTGTAAGGTAGCTTAGGTTTTATTTAACTGGTAAGTGTGCATTATTTTAACTAGGTAGTTATTAAATAGTTAATAACTATTTACTAACTAGTCTACCTAGTTAAAATAAATACAAACTTACCTGTGAAATTAGTTATGTTGTAGCTAGCTTAGGTTTTATTTCACAGGTAAGTATGTATTTACAACAACGAAGCAATGAGATGAGCTGACTCTGTAAGCGTATGCTGAAAGGGAATATTTATTGGAAGTCCAACATTGATGCTAAATAGCAAGATCACAGTCAGGAACATCTGACGCGTTTCACGCATGCGTAGATGCTCTTCTTCGGAGGCTAATTGGAATCAGACAGTGATAGCTTTTAAACATGTTATACACCAATCCTGGAGCAGATTGAGTTTGAACCTATCAGTATGGCACAGCTCGACAGCAGATGGAAATTAAAAGACTAGTATAACAACTGTTAATTTCCATCTGCTGTCCAGCTTGTTTTGGGAGCAGTATGGAGCTTAAAATCTCCATATCGCCCGCACAAGCAGTGTTTTTTTAGACTTTTAAACCACTGGACTTTGGTTCCAGACTGACTTTTTATGTTTGTTCTACAATACGGAGGATTATCCATCAGCCATTTTGCCACATTTGGTATCCAACCACGACCGGGGTGTCAATTTGCACAGAGGACTTCCTCCCCACATCAGTGGAAATCCAGTCTGGAAATCAAGCTTTTACATGCTGTTTTATATATCTAATCTTGTAAGTAGCCATTTGTCTATGTGCACTTACCTGTAATAAAATTTGCTGCACTTGAATCGGCTGCGCCTGTCTCTGCTTTCTTGTTTTTTTTAAACTTGTAATGGCAGTGTGGCGTTCTTTACTTTTTCTATAGCGCTCAAAACTCGTAATCTAGGTGTAGGTATCCTATTCAACAAATTTTTTAAGAGAACTTAGTAACTTTGATAAGAGCAGTACATTGAAAGTTTTGTTTTTAAACTGTAAACTCTATTTGAATCAAAACATTTTGAATTTCATGTTCCTTTAAAGTACTGCTCTGGAGCCACAGAGAACAGCTGGTCCCAAAGGAGACAGCGCCATTAATACAATCAGCAGTCACATGATTCATCCCAGACTTTCAGGGTTGATATTGCTAAAATTCCCTGATTGAAAAAATTAGATCATGACATTTTTGCACAAAAATGTCCCTTTAAATATTTTAAGGGACAATTAAATGTTAGGTTCTACAAGCCCTTTAAAGGGACAGTAAACACCTTGAAATTTGTACATAAAATGTTTATGTATACATAATGAAACTTCTTTGCAATATATTTCATTATATATTTTCCCCCTTTTCATCTAATTTCTAATACTCAGAACTTGAAATGCACCCTGTTGACTTTTTAAGGCAAACTCGGTATCAAGCCAGATATCTGTCAGTAATTTGCTTTGGCTGATAACAATAACATTTAGCCACAAATCAGCAAGTGCTACCCTGGTGCTGAACCAAAAATGTTATGTAGCCGAAGCTTACATTACTGCATTTCAAATAAAGATTCCAAGAGAACGAAGAAACAATCATAATAGGAGTAAATTAGAAAGATGCTTAAAATTGCATGCTCTGTCTGAATAATGAAAGGAAAATTTGGTTTTCATATCCCTTTTTAATAATAAAACATTTCAAGTAGACTGTCCCTTTAAGAAGAGATGTAAGCCTACTAACAGATACAAATTGCATAGAATATTTATATTATGGAGCTGTTTAAATCATAAGTTACAACTTATCTATACCTCAAATATAATATGACAGGAGAGAGGGAAAAGGTGTATAGCATCTTAATACAATTTTATAAATATTGTTGTGATATGGGGGGGCTGATCATTTTTAGACACTTTTGTGGGATTCTCTGTGTATATAGGTTCTAATGTATGTATGGAAGTGACATGTGCACTGTGACTATGAAGTTTTCTTTTAGTTATGTTTAATATTATAAGTGAAAAGGAAATTGTAAGCAGACATATTAAAAGTAAGGTAAAGTTAACCACCCTCCTTAACGCCATCTTCAAGTTTATTTAAAATTAGCCCCAGTTTCATTCATCGTTTTTTATATATGTTATTACATTACTTCGATTAGTAGCTGATAAGAAGCCGACTCTAGCTATATTTTATCCTCCAATTATCGTTTCCCCCCCCCGGGGGCCAGCCTATCCGTTACTACGTCACTCGAGTCCTAACTGCATGCGTTAAATATGAATAATCTTACTTCCTCACCGTGCTCGTTCATGAGAGGTGCATGCTCTGTGTGACTTGTCTTCCAATTCTGCTGACAAAATCAGAGTAGACATCGATCGCGGTCTAAGTGAGTTTAAGATCTTGAATAATATTTTTATTAAGAAATTTAAATTTTAGTAACTTTATTAACTTTTTCGTTATAATAATATAGTGTGAAACTTGTATTGTTTATCCTAAACAATAATTATCAAGCCCTAACAAATACCAATGATATAAGCATAAGTGTAGTAGCGCTATCGATATTCCATTTGCAGTACATGGCCAATCTTTGTTCATAAAATTTTAAAATATATAATTTTTAATCAAAGTAATTTTTTTACGATTAGCCTAACTTATGAGACGCGCATGCTGTGACTTATTCGTTTTGCAAGTATCGTAAGAAAATGGCACAAAACATCTATCGCTATCCTAGTGAGTGTAGAATATTGATTAATCTTTAAACAAAATACCTCACTAACAGCTAGATTACTAGTTATGCGTGCTATAGGGAAATTAACGAACGCAGCAAAAGTTGCGTTATTTAACCCCTATAGCCCTGCCATTACAAGTTTTGAAAAAGCCGGCTTGTGCATACGATATGGTGGTTTTAAGCTCAATGCCACACAAAATACAAGCGCTGTTTTGACGTGCTCATGCATGCTTTCCCCATAGACATCAATGGGGAGTGCGGGTCAGAAAAAAGTTGAATACCTGCGATCGTGAAATAAAAAGCTCCATAACACAGCCCCATTGATGTCTATGGGGAAAAAAACTAACGTTTAAACCTAACACCCTAACAAAACCCCCACATCTAAACACCCCTAATCTGCCCCCCACCGACATCGCCGCCACCTAAATAAAACTATTGAACCTTAATTTGCCGCTCCCGATATCTCCGCCACTATACTAAAGTTATTAACCCCTATTCCCCTGCACCCCAACATTGCCCACACTATAATAAATCTATTAACCCCTATTCTGCCATTCCCCGACATCACCACAACTAAATAAAGCTATTAACCCCTAAACCTCTAGCCTCTCACATCACTACCACTAAATAAACCTATTAACCCCTAAACCACCAGCCCCCCACATCGCAACAGCCTAAATTAAACTATATTAACCCCTAAACCTAACCCTAACGTAACCCTAAGCCTAACCCTAACCCTAACATAGCCCTAACCCTAACACCCCCTAACTTTAACATAATTAAAATATAGCTAAATTAAACTTACAATTATTAACTAAATAATTACATTTAAAACTAAATACATACTTACCTGTGAAATAAAACCTAAGCTAGATACAATATAACTAATATTTATATTGTAGCTAGCTTAGGTTATATTTTTATTTCACAGGTAAGTTTGTATTTATTTTAACTAGGTAGACTAGTTAGTAAATAGTTATTAACTATTTACTAACTACCTAGTTAAAATAAATACAAACTTACCTGTCAAATAAAATCTAAGCTGCCTTACACTAAAACCTAACATTACAAAAAATAAAAAACACTAAAATTTCAAAAAATAAAAGCCTACCATTACAAAAAATAAGTAGCGAAATTATACAAAGCAATGAAAATTATTCCTATTCTAATACCCTTTAAAAAAAAAAAAAAACACCCCAAAATAAGAAAACCCTAATCTATAATAAACTACCAAGGGCCTTTAAAAGGGCCTTTTGTAGGGCATTGCCCTAAAGTTAACAGTTCTTTTGCTACAAAACAAAACAAACACCCCCTAACAGTATACAAACCCCCACCCCCCATACCCATAAAATTGCCCTTAAAAGGAAATTTAGCTCTTTTGCTGCCCAAGCCCTAATCCAAAAATAAAAGCCCACCCCAAAACAAAAAAAAATACATTACAAAAAATAACAAATTATCAAAAATAATAAAAATTATTCCTATTCTAATAACCATTTAAAATAAACCCACCGCAAAATAAAAAACCTATCCTAGAATAAATTACCAATAGCCCTTAAAAAGGCCTTTTATAGGGCATTGCCCTAAGTTAAACAGCTTTTTTACCTGAAAAAAATTACAAAAACCTACTAACATTACAGACCGCCACCTCCCCAAACCCACAAAATAAAAAAAAACTATCAAAAAAACCTAATCTACCCATTGCCCTGAAAAGAGCATTTGTATGGACATTGCCCTTAAAAGGGCATTTAGCTCTTTTGCTGCCCAAACCCTAATCTTAAAAAAAAACACCCAAAAAACCCTTAAAAAAACCGTAACACTAACCCCCGACGATCCACTTACAGTTTTTGAAGTCCCGCTTGAACGATCTTCATCCAGGCGGCGAGAAGTCTTCATCCAGGCGGCCTCTTCTATCTTCATCCAGGTGGTGAGAAGTCTTCATCCAGACGGGCTCTTCATCCAGACGGCATCTTCTATCTTAATCCCGGCGGCGCGGAGCGGGTCCATCCTGAAGACAACCGGCGTGGAGCATCCTCTTCATACGGTCGCCGCCGTACACTGAATCTTCAATACAAGGGAGCCGTTTCAAAATGGCGTCCCTTGCATTCCTATTGGCTTAATCAGCCAATAGAATTTAAGTAGCTCTCATTCTATTGGATGATTCATCATCCAATAGAATGAGTTTAGTTATGAGTGTTATTTCACAGTTTTGTAGCGTAAAACTCATAACTACTGCTTTTAGATTGCGGAACGGATCTTGTCGGTATAGGATGCAACGCTAGCTTTTTAGCCTAACCGCAAAACTCATAATGGCAGCGCTATAGAAGTACCATGAAAAAACGTCATTTTTAGGTGTGCGGGACTGACGTTGCGTTACAGGCTAAAATGCTTGCGCTACAGCTATACCGACAAGACTTGTAATGGCTGCAGTGCTGTTTTAACGTTGAAATTACCATTTTTTCAGAGTTAATACACAAACGCAAAACTCAGATCTAGGTGTATATAATTTAAATTTTTTGTTTTATCTATTTACTGTTAAACAAAATTTTATATCTTGTATTTTTAATTTTGATTTTAACAATTAATTGTACATGAATACAATATATAAAATATGTATACTTATGCTATAAGCATAATTGAAAGCGCAAGATCGATATGCAAGATCGTCTGCAATCTCTGGCACTATAATACTTAATGAATATTTTAGTTCATTGAATACTTTGTATCAAGTGAAAGTTGCGCATGCGCAGATGAAATTTTCATCGTACACGCGATTTCAGTGGACGTAGAGAGCGGGTGGGACCCCTCTTTAAGATGAATCAGAGAAACACGGAAGTAGCAGCTGGGAGGAGTCGGCAAGCAATCGGTAATAATTTTTTTTTTATATATCATCAAAAGTGTAGCCTAATAGAATAAACTTAGCGACTGCATTTAAATACTATAGAAGAATGATTTGGGGTATTCAAAAACGCTAAACTTTCCCTTTACTTTAATTACTGACTATGACTTTGTATGAAAGTACAACATCATATTTGTTATGTATCTGTGATATTGCTTAATAGACTTGTTTACAATAAAAAAAAAAGGTTAATTTGTTTTAAAAATGTTAATACTTCACTGAAATGTCTTGTAATTCCAATTTCCAAGGTGTTTACTGTCTCTTAAGTCCCATGAATTAAATGTGTAAATTTTACTGGACTAAAGATATTCGGGCATTGTATATACATAATATTATAATAATACTGCTTATGATAAACATGTTGAACTGTGGCTATGTTCATATGTTAGTTGTAATATTACTGCAGTGCAATGCTCTGATGATGTCGTGGTTTTAAGCAAGCAATATGCAAATGCATTATTAATGGAACAGGAAAACCTCAGAGGTCTACTCATGTATAATACCTACATGCAGTTTTCATCTCCTGTGCCCTAAAGATTTCCAAAAGGACTAAAACTTTAGTTGATAATTAACCCCCCCGAGTTAGCCATCCATAAACCTGTCAGGGAACGGCTGGCTCTGTACAGAACAAGTCATTAGCTTAGGTTTTATTGCTGTGAATGAGGTTTACTCAAGACCAAAGTAAATTTACAGAGTTGTTTAAAAGTAATGCTGGGGATATTGTTTTGTTAACTGAGATGTAGAAGCTGATTAGTCAACAGGAAGCATTAGCAGGGATACTGCCAGTGCTTACACATATACAGCAATCAGCCAAGCAGAACCAGCTCACAAGCACAGCTCAACCTCTCAGCCTCTAAAGTGCTACATTATTCATTCTGTGCGTGTCATATTGATCAGCCTCAACCCATACTTAACTCTATGAAATGCCCGTAAAATCTCCTCAACAGGCTTTGTGGTTTAACATTGGGGCACCGTCCATCTGTTATGCTGAAGCCTTGTGTTCTGCACACTATTTAATCATTTTTCTGCCACAGCAAAGCCACATCTACTTTACTTCAAGGACATACAGCAGCCTGCTAATACGCTGAAATGCAGAGTTTTTAGTATTACCCTTTATTTGTAGAGAGCCAACATATTCAGCAGTGCTGCTATAAACATAGGTGCTAATGGTAATATTTACAAGAGGCCGTATAGAGCGCCCTGCCTGTGAGTTGCTAACTGGTTTAATGTTTCTCAACTCCAATCTTAAGTACCCCTAATAGGCTGCATTTTCAGGATATCTTAAAGGGATATGAAACAGTGCTCCTTTAGTAAAAACAAATATGTTAAATTCATTTAAATATAAAAAGAAACATAAAAATAAACAGATTGTGTACAAAAAACAAACCCCCACTTGTTTTCTTACAAAATGAGAACTTAGAAATTCTCAATGTAGCCACTGCCCTCAAGAAGGTAAGAGAGCTGTTAATAACTTAAGTTGCATTCTGCCTCTTCTGAGCATTGGCAAAACTGACTCCATGTTTATCTAGTATTCACTTAAAAGAAAACCAGTTCATGTTACTCTAGAAGACTTATGACATTAAGCTTTATGTCTTCCTGTAGAAACCCCAGCCCCCCTCATAGGGCCGGGACAAGAAGTAATGCACCCTGAACAAATGAAATTTAAAAATAGAAATAAAAGGTAAAATATGTTTAAAATGATTAATAATATTTCTATGATTTCTTTTAAGTAAAATCCACTGCTTAATGTTTTTTTAATACAACAATGAAACAGCCTATTTTTTTTATCCATTTAACTAGAGCACAGGTTAAATAATGGTCTGATCAGTAACCATGGTAATTAATGTGCTTTCACCCATACGCTGATTATTTCATCTTTGTTAACGTTAAGATATAACGAGAATATTATGTCAGTATATGGCCGGGTTATAATATAATATATTTAATAATTATTCTTTAAAATAAACCCTTAATAAAAATGCATATACCAAGACAATAAAATGAATGTAAATTCCTGAATTCTTTTTTTATTAGTTAATATTTATAGACACATTTAAATATATTTGTAGGAAGCCAGATATGAATCAAAACTATACACGTTTAAACTGTTATAATATGCTATGCAAAGATCATAAAAATTACCTTATTTGTTAACCTTATCCACAATTGAATTTCATTAACTCGTGACTCTACAGTATAATTCAGCACTAAAATCAACACTTGACAAAACTGCACCCTCCACTCTTCGACGTACATCAATCACTCAACGGCAACCGTGGCACACTAATCAGACCAGATATCTTCAGCGATGCTCAAGGGCTGCTGAACGGCAGTGGAGGAAATCACGCACCTTTGCTGATTTCCAACATTATAAATTCACCCTTAAATCCTACAACTCTCCGCTCAGCCTGGCCAAACAAGTCTATTTCTCCTCCCTTGTGTCATCTCACGCATCCAACCCCAGAAAACTGTTCTCAACCTTTAACTCCCTTCTACGTCCACCTGCCCCCCGCCCACTACCAACCTCACTGCTCAAATTATTGCTGATCACTTCAAAAATAAAATTGACACCATTAGAAAAGAGATCTGCACCTCACACCCCGCAAACCCAGTGATCCTACCCACCCCTTCTATTAACAAAAATATATGCTATTTCCCTCCTGTAACAGAGGAAGAAGTCTCTGCACTCCTATCCTTGGCTCATCTCACAACCTGCCCACTTGACCCTATTCCTTCATGACTTATTCCCTCTCTCTCTGCTTCACTAACCCCTACCCTAACTCATCTCTTTAACCAATCTCTCACTGCTGGCACATTTCCTGACACATTCAAGCATGCGTCAATCATACCAATCCTAAAAAAGCCCTTTCTTGACCCCTCCACGCCTTCTAACTATCGACCAGTCTCCTTACTTTCCTTTGCTTCAAAATTATTGGAACGACTAGTCTATAATCAGCTAACTCAATTTCTCACAACTAAATCCTTACTTGATCCACTACAATCTGGTAACTGGTTTCCACCCTAAACACTCAACAGAAACCGCTCTTGATAAAGTAACAAATGACCTGTTATCAGCTAAAGCAAAAGGCCATTACTCCTTACTAATTCTTCTTGACCTGTCCGCAGCTTTTGACACAGTTGACCATCCTCTCCTCCTAAAAATACTACATTCATTTGGCATCCGAGACACAGCCCTCTCCTGGTTTGCATCATATCTTTCAAACCACTCGTTTTCAGTTTCCTTTAACAACATATCTTGTGATCCTATGCCTCTCAGTTGGAGTACCGCAAGGCTCTGTCTTGGGCCCCTTGCTTTTCTCTCTTTATACATCCTGCCTTGGAAAACTTATAGCCTCCTTTGGATTCTAGTACCACCTATATGCTGATGATACCCAAATCTATCTTTCCTCTGCTGATATCTCTCCCTCTTTACTCAACCAGATTTCTGACTGTCTCTCTGCAATTTTCTCTTGGATGTCTTCACACTACCTCCAACTCAATCTGTCCAAAACTGAGCTGCTTCTTATCCCCCCTCTTCGAGACATCCGACACCTGACATTTCTCTGATGGTTGGAGACTCTATTCTCAACACCTCACCCCAGGTCCGCTGCCTTGGGGTCACACTAGACTCAGAACTCACATTCAACCCACATATACAAACGCTTACCAAATCCTGCCGTTCACACCTACGCAACATTTCCAGAATTCGTCCCTTCCTTACTCAAAAGCTAGTTTTTGCTGTAGATGTTTGGTTGAGATCAGTTTGAATCCGTAGTATTCCATGACTTTCCACATGATGCTATTGTATAAATAATGTGTCTTCAACTATATTTTAGATTTCAGATCCCTTATGTGGATCTTTGTCCCACTGAGGATGCTATGCAGTTTATCAATAAAATGAGGTGAAATGTTGTAGGGTAATATTTAGAGCCGACTTGGTGAGATGTAATTTCCTACTAATTGGGATATTTAACTATGTATTCAATGTACCTTGCATTATTGTACTTGTATTGCTGCCCTTCAACTTGAAATTATTTTGTGTATGTTTTCATCGCCTCAATAAAAATATTTAAAAAAATAAATAAAAAAAAAATACTTATTCATTCCCTCATCCTGTCATGCATTGATTATTGCAATCTACTCCTAAGTGGCCTTCCAAAACACCGCCTCTCCTCCCTCCAATCTATTATGAATGCTTCTGCTAGACTCATCCACCTAAGTCGACGATCTACATCAGCTGCTCTGCTCTGCCAGTCTCTACACTGGCTCCCCATACACTCCAGAATACAATTTAAAGTATTAGCCCTAACCTACAAAGCACTCAACAGTCTAACTCCCAACTATATTTCCTCACTCATCGTGAAATATTCCCCATCCCGTCCTCTTCGATCAACCTCTGACCTACGTCTCTACACTCCTGTTATCTCTACATCCCACTCCCACCTCCAAGACTTTGCACGTGCTGCTCCTGTCCTCTGGAACTCTCTACCCCACTCCATTAGACTGTCTCAAACCTTGTATATCCTTGAAAACCCACCTATTCAGAGAGGCTTACCATCTCTCCTCCATCCTGCATCCGAACCAAACTAACACATGTACATGAACTGCCTGACTCACTGCTGCAAATACAACCGATGTAACAAGCTACCCCAACCTTATGTCTCTGCACCCTAAACCTATAGACTGTGAGCTCTCTGGAGCAGGGCCCTCTTCCTTCCTAGATTTGTTTAGTTTTGTTATGTTTTGTATTTTATCACAAATCTTTGTCATTGTATACCCCTATCATTGTACCCAGCACTACGGAATTTGGCGGCGCTATACAAATAAATGATAATAATAATAATAATAATTAAAATACTACAATAAGATACCAGAATCTGAGCTACCAACCTTCAAACAGTACAATCAGTTCTATAGTCACAATTTATCCTATCTAATTCCAATTTAAAACATCAGAAATTGTATATATTATTTGTGCAAACAACCAACTCCTATGCCAATTTATCTAAGCTGAAATAAATTCTTAATTATCTACAATTAAGACAATTCTAATATATATATATATATATATATATATATATATATATATATATATATATATATATATATATATATATATATATATATTTGCAAAGATAAATTACTTAGCATACAAAAGACAAGCTTAACACTATACAGGACTATGAACCACAAGTTTAAAATACTGAGTCTAAAATATAAAGTACCTTTATAAAATTGCTGAACTGCAATTTGTTATGGTTAACAAATACTTTTGATTTAAATATAAAAAATTAGAACAATCATACATCACCAGTTTGAGCCAGTTTGTAGGTCAATCTTTTCTAAATATTTTCAGATCACCTCATTTGAAGAAAAGTTATTGCATAGATCAAGGTTAGTCTCAGCTCCTTGCTTAAGTGATTGTGTTCCCAAGTATGGCCGCCAGTAATCAATCACCAGTGTAAGCAGATCAAAGAAAACTGTAAGACTGTCCGATTTCTTGCATTCTGCCTTCCTTATATTTAATCATTGATGATCTTTTTCGGTTACGCCCACGGATGCTTGTCCCTTCTCATTGGTTCATTTTGGGGGACGTCCCCCTCACTGGCTCTGTATGTGTCCTATTCGAAAATTAATTTGGCTGTCATACCATTCCAATCCCCTAGGGGGCAGCAGACAACCAGCAAACACAGTCCCACCATCAATCACTGCCACCTTTTAATAGATCCTTATAAAGTGATTATTTATCATACTATAACATTTTGCATCAATAAAAATCTCTTTTCAGCATCTATATTTCATTTAGCATAACAGAAAATGTATAATTTGATACCAAGCATCATTATATTATTAATTTATATGTTAAAATAGAAAATATCCACATATGTCTGTTTATGACGGCTATTCATGGGACATCTTGTCTGAAAAACAAAGGACAGATATTATTTTGGAATTAGTCTAACATTTATACATTTATTATATAGATACTTATTTAGAGACCCCATCTCCACATCAGTTCCTCCTGTAATTTTCACTAGATTTCTGGAAAACAAAGAAAGTGTGTTCATTTTGAAATATATGGGTCAGTATTTGTATATACCAACATAGTTATTATTCAATTAATTACAATCTGAATTGAATTTCCCCAGATAACCTATGTAGACATGTAATACAGTGTTTGAAATTATGTAGGCTGTATTTTAAATATGAATTTTATGGCTGTAATGTCATATGTGTCTCTGCCTGGCCAGCTTTCATTGTCTAGAATTTGTGGATTCAATACACAGCAGGTGTCAGTTTAGCACCTACGTGCATAAGACTATTTCCTTTGAAAACGTTTGTTCATTCAATTATCCTTCCAGACGGACTGTCTACTCCTCTAGATAGGGGAACTATTTATCCAGGCCTCCTTTGTAAAAAGCAGTAAATCTGATTACACATCTAATGGTTCCAAAATGCTAATATTTATCTTGAAATGGTTCACTGGTCTTATCTTATTTAAAGCTTTAAACCTTTTGTTCTTCCTTAAGGTAACTTTGAAAACGTTTCTTTTGATGAAATGAGAGAGGTTTTTTTTGGTTTACACAGCCAAACATTATTTTGGCATAGAGGACTGCAATCTACAGTTAATAAACTGATGCAACTAGTTTCATATGTAATTAATCCTGTGGTCTTAACAACCATATATATATATGAATCATACTTAGGTACCCTGTCAATGGGCTGTTAGAGCTGAGAAACACTGGTGTAGATGACCTTACATGAAGGTAATTTACAGGACAGCTGGGTTTATGATTATTTAAAAGCTGTTTGTGAAACAAATATTTCCCCACAACATTATTATTCAAAAAAACAATTGGAATTCAGAGAGATTTGTTCCCACGCTTCATCACAGCTGTAAATTTTGAGTTCAGCCCCATTATAATCAAACATGCCACATCTATCTTGTAACCATTCATTTTTCACCACAATCTATTTATTCCAGACGGAGCTAAACATCAGCCTCTGCCTCTAATTTGCCACACACACGACTATTTGTTCAGCTGGGACAGTACTGGGGAGGGTGCAGGCATGAAGGGGTTAACACAACATAGGGTTTCCAGGTACAGTATCCCAATTCACTACCAGGGCCTACAAGCTGCCACACAATTTAACCCTCAAATCCTACCTACACCACCCCAAAAATTAATGTTTACAAATATCTACCTCTGCTACCAGCTTGACACAGACAAAGCTACCTGCCAAGCTGTAACAACAGGGAGGGTGCAGGTGTTAAGGGGTTAACCTCACAGGGTCTCCAGCTGCCTTATCCCAAATCCTTACCATAAGGGCCAATCCACATTAGTTCACAAAATCCTACCTATACTTCCCAAACATAAACATTATTTGCCACCACCCGAAAATGTATTACTTTTGGGCTACCCTTAAATTACGGTTGCATTAACACCTAAAGAAAAATAAATATATAAAACCAATACTTTGGTAACGTTATTCCGAATCTCATGGAAGCCGTGAATTCAGTTTCGAGAGCACAAAGACAGATCTGATTAAATTTATAGTTTAATGTGAAAAAAAGGTTCACAGTGGATAAAAAATGAAAAAGAAATACATGAAATTAGATGGCATATTAAAAGAGTAATTAAACAATAGACAATAGAGACAACATTGCAAAACAATTATTATAAAAATTAAAAAGTATAAACACAGAAACCCTAAGCTTACAATTTAGAATGAAATCTGTAGAGACTCCCAATGATCAGATGGTTTCCTTGATGTAAGTATAATGAAGTCTGGCTGTCTTAAAATCAAGCACTATATTACAGTTCATTCTTGAAATATTGCGCAATAAAAGGCACCTTGTCCCTACCTAATCTCACCCCCAACCAATAAGTCTGCCTATTGACTGAAGGTCAGTGCACTGGGAGTCAGAGGCAGAGGTTCCAATCGTCCTGCATTGTTTTCGATGGTCCCAATTTGTGAGCTCTGTCCTGTCACTCCTACCACTGTACTCCATTCCCACCACCCACCAATAACCCCAATCCACCCTAACCCTGCACATGGAACACCAGCCAGGCTCTGCCTTTGACCACAATAACTCCTCTGCTTGATTGCTGTGACTCTGTCTACGGGTCACCTGGTGCTGAATAGTATCTGGGAGGTGTAGGAAGGTATGAAGTAAGGGTGATTGGGAGTCATTATAACTGACATAACATGAAAAGGGAGGCATATATCTAATCTAGAGTCTGTTCTGTTGCATTTGTGATAATTATAGGTCACATAATAATTTAAGTGGCATAGATCTGGTCTGTTCAGCTCATCTGTACATTTATAGCAGGTACCCAAATCATGGGTGACATAAATCTATTCTTGAAAACATATTGAACCTCCTCTTTATTTCTATAAACTGTCCTTATTTCCATATGACTGACGTGAAGTAGTTTACCCAGGTTTTACATAGTGCACACCAAGATATAAAACAAGAAAAACAGAGCAGAAAGACCAACCTCCTTATTTGGAGTCACCCTATTGGGAGGAATTCTAAACAAAATAGTAAGTCAGTTTATTTTTCAACCATTTATTGCTTTTCTGGTCTCATGGCTTTATTTAAGGCTAATTCAGTATATATTGTGAAACATAACACTATTCATAATAATAGGCTTGGAAGAGCAAGGTTTTTCTTTTCCTGTAACATTATCTATTGCTATGAATAATCCTTGTATGTAGCATGTACGTTATTATTAACATTGTAATATTTCTTATTCAGCTGCTATCAGACTTCACACATACATTAACCCGGATATATTTGATGCACTAGAGGTAGGAAGACAGGGATAGAATGTTCAAAAATTAAATGTGCACAAGTGCATTTCAATTTGAATTATACTTCTCTTAGTAAAAATGCTTCTAGCTAAAGTTATTACTGTTTTTCTGCGTCATACACACTTATCCTGAGAAGGCTCGTGCACCAAATGCTTCTAGAAAATGTTATCACTGTTTTTCTGCAGCATACTCGCATATCCTGTAAAGGCTCGTGCACCAAATGTTTCTAGTAAAAGTTATCACTGTTTTTCTGCAGCATACACACTTATCCTGTGAAGGCTTGTGCACCAAATGCTTCTAGTAAATGCTATCACTGTTTTTCTGCAGCATACACACTTATCCTGTGAAGGCTTGTGCACCAAATGCTTCTAGTAAATGTTATCACTGTTTTTCTGCAGTATACACACTTATACTGTGAATGCTCGTGCATCAAATGCTTCTAGTAAATGTTATCACTGCTTTTCTGCAGCATACACACTTATTCTGTGAAGGCTTGTGCACCAAATGCTTCTAGTAAAAGTTATCACTGTTTTTCTGCAGCATACACACTTATACTGTGAAGGCTCGTGCATCAAATGCTTCTAGTAAATGTTATCACTGTTTTTCTGCAGCATACGCACATATCCTTTGAAGGCTCGTGCACCAAATGCTTCTAGTAAAAGTTATCACTGTTTTTCTGCATCCTACACACTTATCCTGTGAGGGGCGTATCAAACAGGAGATGGCGTCAGTGATTCTAATAGCCCCTGTGTGGCCGCGCAGGATCTGGTTTGCAGACCTAGTGGAGATGTCATCTCTCCCACCTTGGAGACTACCTCTGAGGAAGGACCTCCTGATTCAGGGTCAGTTCCTTCATCTAAATCTCGTTTCTCTGAAGCTGACTGCTTGGAGATTGAACGCTTAATTCTGTCTAAGCGTCGGTCATTGAGACCATGATTCAGGCTCACAAACCTGTTACTAGAAAGATTTACCATAAGATATGGCATTAATATCTTTATTGGTGTGAATCCAAGGGCTACTCTTGGAGTATAATTAGAATGCCTAGAATTTTATCTTTTCTTCAGGAAGACCTGGAGAGGGGATTGTCAGTCAGAACCCTGAATGGGTCAGATTTCTGCTTTATCAGTTTTACTACATAAATGTTTGGCGGATGTGCCAGATGTATAATCTTTTTTTCAGGCCTTGGTCAAAATCAGGCCTGTCTTTAAGTCTGTTGCTCTTCCTTGGAGCCTTAACCTTGTTCTTAAAGTTTTACAGCTGGCTTTGTTTGAGCCGTTGCATTCCATAGACATTAAGTTATTATCTTGGAAGGTTTTGTTTCTTGTTGCTATCTCTTCTGCTCGAAGAGTCTCGGAACTCTCAGCTCTGCAGTGTGATTCCCCTTATCTTATTTTTCATGCCAATAAGGCGGTTCTTGGTACTAAGTTAGGTTTCCTTCCTAAGGTTGTTTCTAATAGAAATATCAATCAGGAAATTGTTGTTCCGTCTCTGTGTACTAATCCTTCTTCTTCCAAAGAACGTTTGTTACGCAATTTAGATGTTGTATGTGCTCTTAAATTCTACTTACAGGCGACTAAGGATTTTCGCCAGTCCTCTGGCCTCTTTGTCTGTTTCTCTGGGAAATGTAAAGGTCAGAAAGCTACTGCTACTACTCTTTCTTTTTGGTTACAAAGTATAATTCATTTGGCTTATGAGACTGCTGGACAGTAGCCTCCTGAGAGAATTATGGCTAATTCCACAAGAGCTGTTTCCTCTTCTTGGGCTTTCAAAAATGAAGCTTCTGTGGAACAAATTTGCAAGGCTGAAACTTGGTCTTCTCTACATACTTTTTTCAAAATTTTACAAATTTTATACTTTTGCCTCGACTGAGGCTTCTTTTGGGAGAAAGGTTCTTCAAGCGGTGGTGCCTTCTGTTTAGGACTGCCTGTCTTGTCCCTCGCTATTTATCCATATCCTTTAGCTTGGGTATTGGTTCCCAACAGTAATTACTCAAGCCGTGGACTCACCATATATCAGGAAAGAAAAACAAAATTTATGCTTACATGATAAATGTATTTCTTTACGGATATGGTGAGTCCACGTCCTTACCCTTCATTTTAAGACAGTTGTTCTTTTGACTATAAACTCAGGCACCTCTACACCCTGTGTTACTCCTTTTTCTCCATTTCCCTTCGGTGGAATGACTGGGGGTTGTGGGTAAGTGAGTGATACTTAAAGGGCCATAATACCCAAATGTTTAAACACTTGAAAGTGATGCAGTATAGCTGTAAAAAGCTGACTAGAAAATATCTCCTGAACATCTCTATGTAAAAAAGAAAGATATTTTACCTCAAAAGTTTCTCAGTAGCCACCTCCCATTGTAAAGGATTTCTAAGCAGCATATTAGTATGTCTGTCCTGGGACAGCTTAGGGGATGATCCTCATGCACTCTCATATTATTTCCCTATTCAGCTTACTATGAAATCTCATGAGAGTTAAATCAAATCTTATGAGATCACAGTAAAAGAGTTCATGACCTCAGCACAGCTGATGCTGATTGGCTTCTGTTCATTTCTTCATTTTTTTTTATTTTTTTACCTGCAGCTGGGAGCAGCTGAGTATAACTTTTTACACAGAACTTACTCTGCTGAGCTGAGGAGTTTGTGAGGTAAAATATCTTCCTTTTTTACATAGAGATGCTCAGGTGATATTTTCCTGTCAGCTTTTTACAGTTATACTACATCAGTTTCAAGTGATTTAGCATATGAGAATTATGTCCTTTTAACAGTTTAACTGTGGTGCTCTTTGCCTCCTCCTGCTGGCCAGGAGGGATATTCCCAACAGTAATTACTCAAGCCGTGGAAATACATTTATCAGGTAAGTATAAATAAAATTTTTGTTTTTTTTCTGCGTCATACACACTTATCCTGTGAAGGTTGTGCACGAAATGCTTCTAGTAAAAGTTATCACTGTTTTTCTGCAGCATACGTGCATATCCCGTGAAGGCCCATTCACCAAATGCTTCTTGTAAAAGTTATCACTGTTTTTCTGCAGCATATGCGCATATCCTGTAAAGGCCCATGAACCAGTATTCAGACAAAAACACTTTTCAGAGAGTCAGCAGTAGCTTGTATGACAAATGATGTTTTCAGAAGCAATACACACCACTGCCAGCTCTGTGCGTTTGCTGCAGAAATACTAATAACTTTTACTAGAAGCATTTTTGCTAATGTAAAAATATTGACCTTTCTATACTCTCAGCACCTATTCAAGAGACTTTGCTTAGATATATACAGTATATCACAGTTGGTGGCCTAACTGTATAAATATGCACATACACACATGCACAAATGTATAAATTGTTTCACACATTGAACAGATTCAGACAGTATAATGCAATTAATCTCATGAGCATGAAAAAGGTCACAATTACATCAGTCCACAATTTGATAGATGTCCAGTTCACAGCTCTGTAGTACTGTAGGGAGTTCCCCTCTCCCATCCAAACATACACCAGCCACAAATAGAAGCACAGGACAACTTCCATTTGCAATACAATAATTTATTAAAGAAAGATATAGTAATATTCATAAATTAAAACTATGTTTTAATCATATACACAATTATAGGTACTTATACCAGCTCTTATATAGGTAAAGTTGCTTCCTATGACAGCAAATCCAATGTGACATTACCAGTCTCAGCATTCACTACCACAACTCCATACATAAGTGGTGATTGACCGCATTAATGAGACTTACAAGAGGTCACTTGCAAACGAACTACAAGCCTCAATGTGTTTTGTGACCTTTTGTCACTTTTTAAGACCCACCTTAATTACAATCATAAATTAACATTCTGATGGTCATATTTATGTTTGCCTGTTTAAAAAAATTAAATTAGAAAATGATATGACATTATTAATTACATACTCCATGAATTGATATTAACGGTTAAGGGCTAGATTACAGGTTTACTTAGCGCTCCCGTTCAAGCACTAACTTTGCTAGATGGAGGCTTTTGGCGTACGTTGGGTTGCGCTCGTATTACAAGTTGAAAGTAAAAAGTTAGTGCTAGAGCGAAAAACCGACATTTGCAAAGAGTTGGACATAAAATATTGCGACTGCATTAACATATTCTCACATTGACGTCAATGGAATGTGAAAACTGCATAAAAAAACCTAACACCCATACTTACGCTAACCCGATCGCTTTTATTGAAGTTTGCTAAAAACGACATGATTTAAAAATATTTAAACATAATACATTCTAATGTTCTTCACATACAGAACAACAACAGCAGATGTTTAAGTTAGAGAAGCAGTTGGGGGCTTTGGTGGACAACTCAGGTTCATTGGTGGATGACTCATGTTCATTGGTGGTTGACTCAGGTTCATTGGAGGATGACTCAGGTTCATTAGTGGATTACTCAGGTTCATTGGTGGACGACTCAGGTTCATAGGTGAGTGACTCAGGTTCATAGGTGGGTGACTCAAGTTCAATGGTGGACGACTCAGGTTTATTGGTGGATGACTCAGGTTTATTGGTGGATGACCCAGGTTAATCGGTGGATGACTCAGGCTCATTATTTTCTTTTATTTTTTTTATTTTTCTTTGCATTGCCTTGAATAATATGTTTTGCCACCTTCCTTCTTTCATAAAGAAGTTACTTATAAGGCTCTAAATATGACCTTATGCCAAGAAGTGAAATCCTGCGGTGTTCTACATTATAATTCTGTAAAAATCTGAATAATAACATATCAAACCCTAGAAAGTTTTGGAAACTCATAAATAACTTACAAAATCCACCAATCCACTCCCAACCCTCCACTGTTAATGTGGACAACCAAACCCTGCAACTCCCCTTGGAAGTAGCAAATCCCTTATATAGTTATTTTGTCGGATGCTCTACCACCTTGATTGATAAACTAATATATGACACGCATCCTGAAACTACAAATGTGGATCAGGCCCCACTAAATCAGCAAAGACCAAATATAGAGCAGTTCAATTTTAGACCTGTACCCATCAATGTCATTAAGAAACACCTTAATAATCTAAAAATGAAAACCAGTCTGGACCTGATCAAATCCCAGCAATGCTGTTGAAGCTCAGTGCGCTGGCAATTGCTAAACCTGTCACAACCCTAATTAAGGAATCCTTAGTGTCTGGATACATACCCAAACTTTGAAAAACTGCAAGAGTAGTGCCTATCAATAAAAGTGGGGAGTTACCCTTGTTTTCTAACTATCGCCCTATATCATTTCTCCCAGTATTGTAAAAAATCTTAGAAAAATGTGTCCATACACAACTATGTGAGTATTACCAACAATCTAACTATCTGACCCCTGATCAATCAGGTTTTCGTCCGAATCACTCCACTATAACTGCCCTCCTAAAAGTTTGCAACGACATCCAAACTGGCATGGAACAAGGAGACCTAACTTTGACACAGTAGACCACAACATACTACTGCTCAAACTAAAAAACTCTGGTATTGCTGATCGTCCGTTTCGATCATATGTATCAGATCGATCACAATATGTCTCCATTTCTGACAGCGACTATCCCAGTCACGTGTGGTGTTCCCCAAGGTTCCATTCTCGGCCACCTACTATTAGTGATGTCCCGAACTGTTCGCCCGCGAACGGTTCACAGTGAACATAGGTTGTTCGCGTTTGCGTTTGTGGGCGAACACATGGCGATGTTCGATCCGCCCCTATGTGTCATCATTGTGGAAACTTTGACCCTTTATGTCACAGCCGCCTGACACATTAGAGCCAATCAACATCAGACACTCCCTCACAGACACTCCCAGCTACTCGGAATCCGCCATTTTAGACTCATAACGACCTTGCTTTTTTAATGAGAGGACGTGTTGTGTTTTTGCTCCTGACATTAATAGGAAAAACATAGCTAGGCTAGTGTATTTACAGTCCAGAAGGACTCCACTCATCTCTGCTGCAAGCACAGCACCCCAAAAAAGCCCTTTTTAGGGCTATATTTCGTGCCGTTTTTTTTTTCTTTTTTTTTTTATTAGCATTTGCCTGGCTTTCAGCTGTGTGTTTAAGGCTCACAGCATATGCTGTGACTACTGCCACCACTGATATCTCCCTAACAACATTAGTTTAAATTTAACTAACCCAAAAATATAATTATTTTTCTAGTGTAATTTTTTTTCATTTTCTATCAGGCCAGTGTCACACAGCATATACTCTGGTTCATTGCTCTGTGCCAGCCAGCAGCCAGCAGTGTTAATATCCGTTTATAACATTATTTTTAATTAAAAAAAAAAAAACACAAAAAAATATTTTTCTAGTGTAATCTAATTACATTTACTATCATGCCTGTGTCTGTCAGGCTCACTCAGCATTAATATACCTCTTTTTTTTCAGTCTTTTGGTTAATTGGTCTGTGCCAGGCAGCCACCCAGCACTCATATCTATTTTTCTTTCACCTTAATTTTAATATATATATAAAAAAAAAAAGTTTAAATTTGTTTGCTAGTGTAATGTAATATAATTTTCTATCCGGCCTGTGTGTTTTGCTGACATAGAGAGCCTACTGTGTTTACTTGCTGCCCTCCCTAGTCTATGAGCCACGACTCATATGTGTTTAACCTTTTTTTAATTCCCCCCCCCAAAAAATTAACACAACATAGTTACCATGGGTCGCAGACCAAGAGCAGATGTCTTATTATTATATTTTGTATGGGTAATCATCCAGGCCGTATAGACCTCACCAAATAGGGGGAGTTACAGAGATTAAAGTGCTAAGAATGGTAGTACTTAAAACACAACCTCGTTAAAATAGGTAGCAGACCACATGTCTTATTATTATAATTTTTCAGGGTAATCTGGCAGGCCATATAGAACTCCCCCGATAGGGGGGGGGGGGGGAACAGGGATTAAAGTGCTAAGAAAAGTACTAATTGACACAAGCTAGTTGGGTCCAAGAACGCATGTTTGATTATTAGAATTTATTAGGGTAATTATATATCTAACAAATCTATCTATTTCTCTTCTATCGATTCTATCTAACTATCAATCTATGTATATCTATCTATCCTATCTATCACTATCAATCTATCTTCTGTCCGGGATGTTTTGAGACAGCCACTTTGGGAATGTTAGTTGATTTAGACTCATTATGGCTTAAAAGCAGACTCTGCATCAACTATGTAATTTTCCATGGGAGTTTTGCCAGGGATCCCCCTCCAGCATGCAACAGTCCAGGTGTTAGTACCCTTGAAACAACTTTTCCATCACTATTGTGGCCAGAAAGAGTCCTTGTAGGTTTTAAAGTTCGCCTGCCTATTGAATTCAATGGCGGTTCGCACGTTCGCGAACAATACCAGAAGTTCGAGTCCGCGGTTCGCGAACCGAAAATTTTAGGTTCGCGACATCACTACCTACTATTTACATTATTTATAAATGATCTGCCTAATGTCTGCAAATCCTCAACTGTACACATGTACGCAGATGAGACTGTAATCTATGCAAACAATTCCAATCTGCCGCAGCTTGAAGCAGTGCTCCAAGACCAGTTCACAGAGGTAGAAAAGTGGATCTCAAAAAACAAACTCTTCCTAAACACTGACAAAACAGTCACAATGATCTTTGGAATGAGACCTAAATTACACAAATTAAAAAATTCTCATCTACACATCAAAACAAAATCCAATTGCACGCTGACCGCAGTCCACACTTTCAAGTACTTGGGTATGTTGTTAGACCCCAATCTATCTTTTGGCCTCCACATAGAAAAACTTGCATATAAACTTTATCCAAAAGTAGGTGCCCTGTACAGAAACAATTCCTGTCTCAGTCCTACAGTAAAGGAAAAGATTGTACAGCAAATGCTGATGCCTATCATGGATTACTGGGATGAAGTATATGCACCTGCACCGCAATCTCACCTAAATAAACTTAACACATTGTATAACTCATTCTGCCGCTTTGTGCTACAATGTAACTACAGGACTCACCATTGTGACATGCTAAAAGAACTAAACTGGCTGTCGCTGGAATCCAGACGCACCCTCCATCTTTCCTGCCTTGTGTTTAAGTGTTCTGGGAAGCTCCCACCCTTCCAGAGCAGAATGCTCTCCCCGGCTATTCCCACCTCCTATAATCTCCAATCCAATACCAGCACATTATTTAGTCTGCCTCAATATAAAAAGAAAGCAGCTTGATCCTCCTTTTCCTACAGAGCACCACAATTATGGAGCGACCTCCCGCACACTTTCAAAACTTCCCCAAGTCTAATATCCTTTAAGAGATCCCTCTCTACATATCTCAAAACAGAATGCACCTGTCATGGCTGATTATATATTTCCTACCTGTTCTATGTTAAATTTTTGCACATATTGTGTATTATTATTGTTTTTTGTATTTTATTGTACCCTACTGTATCAATGCAATGTTTTGTGGACCCAGGACATACTTAAAAACAAGAGAAATCTCAATGTATCCTTCCTGGTAAAATATTTTATAAATAAATAAATAAAATAAATAAATTATCTTCTATCAACTGCAGCTGTTTCTCACAATTAAGGCAGACGATAACTGAGAGGTGGAAAGCTCTAGTGGGACAGCTTGCTGTGATTCTTCTTCTTCTGCACCTTCCACTTGACCCTCAGCAACAAATTGTTGCAGATCATGTGTGGAAAGATCCTCTGCATGGGTCTGCAGCAGCTCCTCAACATCCTTATTGTCAACTTCTTCAAATGCCACTTACTTTGCCAGAGCCACACAACTTGCTTTGATTTTGGGGAGCTCTTCTGAAGGTTGAAACACTTTACTACATTGAATAAAATCAGGAAGGCGTTTATGCCACACACCATGCAAGCATTCTTTTGTGACATCATTCCAGGCCTGCACTATAATATCAATTGCACACTTGATGTTGAATTGCTTCCAGAATTCAAGAAATGTTTGTGCATTATCACGCTCAGTAGCTGCAATTAGCATCTCAAATATTCTTCTTAAATAATATACTTTAAAGGCTGCAATCACACCTTTAAAGCATATTTAAACTTTAAACCCTGGTGCTTGTGCTTCCTCCTTTGAGATGTAGGTCTTTGAGGGCATTCACTTCCAATACAGACCAGTTTCATCAAAATTAAAAATCTGATCCAGGTTATAGTCTTCTTTATCAATGATTTTTTGTAAAACAGGTGGAAAAGCCTTTGCAGCTTCATGATCTGCACTTGCAGCTTAACCAGACAGCTTAACATTATGGAAAGCATAACGGTTCTTGAAACCACTAAACCAGACACTGCTTGCTCTAAAGGAAGGTACTTCTGCTGGTTTTTGAGCTTTGTTCTTAAGGGCTTCATATATTGCTAAGGCTTTCTCTTCAATTGTGAGAAAGATTGTCCCTGATCTTTTCTTTGTTTAGTTTTCAATCCACACAGTTAACAGACGTTCCATTTCTTCTATTACTTTATATCTAGTTCTAACAGATTTTGTTGCACTCACCGCTTTTCCAGCAAGATAACTTTCCTTTATTTTTTCTGCATTATCTCTGACTGTTCTCACTGTGGACCCATTTAAGCCAATTTCATGAACAATGTCACATGTTCTTTAATTTTTTTCAAAGCGCTTTATAATTTCAAGCTTTTCTTTAATAGCTAAAGGGACAGTCAACACGGATGAAAACATTATCCCATACCTTAGATCAAGCAAAAAAAAAAGAGCCTGCACCGCATCCTATCTTCAATAACACTAACGTTAGGTGGCTAATCTTGAATGAAGATTTAGTTAACAACAGCAGATATGGCCACCAAACTCCTCCCCCTGTTACATAGGAGGCTTCTTCTCTAACTCTTCATCCAATGCGAATCAAATCCTCGGCTAGATTCTTTAGCCGCGTTCACGGAGACACTTCTCTATTTCTAATAGCGATCATGCGCATTAGAAATAGAACAGTGTCCCTGTGAACGAGTATGGGTTTAATACACGAAGCCTCCTACGTAACAGGGGGCAGAGTTTGGCAGCCATATCTGCCGTTGTTAACTAAATGTTCATTCAAGATTAGCCACCTAACGTTAGTGTTATTGAAGATAGGATGCGGTGCAGGCTCTTTTTTTTGCTTGATCTAAGGTATGGGATAATGTTTTCATCGGTGTTGAATGTCCCTTTAAAACTTTTTTTCTTGACACTAACATGCTTATCAGCAGGATGTTTTTGGCTATTTTATTTTTCATGCTTTTTCATTTTAGTTCCAACATACACCACACTACCAACCAGGAAGAACGTCACTAATGTGTGCATCATTGAACTCCCCTTCTGCTTCCTCCCTTTTTCTTTAGTACTGGCTAAAAATCGTGTATGAACCAACATGATTATACAACATACAACATTCTACATTTTAATTATCACGTAATAAGCCAATTTGAATTACAAAAACACGAGTTGTATCAGAACAGACAGTATATATATATATGTATATGTATGTATATATATATATATATATATATATATATATATATATATATATATATACACAATGAATCTCTCTCTCCCTCTCTCTCTCTCTCTCTCTCTATATATATATATATATATATATATATATATATATATATATATATATATATATATATATATATATACATATTTAACATGAGACCTCATATATTTGAGCCTTTATAACTTTTGTAATTTTATTTTGCAATACTTTTTATCAGTTAGTGTTAATATGAGTGTAACTGTACTTTAAAAAGTATTTTAGATGTGTTTTGTGCAACTTTTTTGTCTCATGTAACAGTTAACCAGAGCTCCTCTGAAGTTGCGCTAACCGGAGGCGTTAAATTCGATTGAGTTCACTTTTACTTTCAACTCGTAATATGCACAATATTTCTGTCACATGCAAAAAGCCGAGAAATACCCTACATTGCTTGAGGTCTACAGTTAGCACGCCACTCGTAATCTAGCCCAAGGTGAGAAAAAAACAACTGCATTCTGGGAGCCAAAATGGCAGCTCTGTCAAATGAAAAGGTGCTTATCACACATTCCTGGGGGGAAAATAAACTGGCATGTATGTCCTTCATGTTCTCATTTGTGCTCTGTGTTAAAAAGAAAAAAAGTTGTACAGTGCTTGAAGCCTTATCAGCTAGGGGTAAAACCTTTGTCAGCTACAGCATTCCTTGTGTTCCAGCACTCAACACAATTCACACTCTGAACAGCTGTTGTCTTAAGTGCAGACAGGTCAGCCAGGGAAGTGAAGGGGCTGTGTGGGTCAGACAGAGTTCAGACTGGAGGAATGTCTGCAAACACATCTATTGTTTGTTTTTTATACGCTTTAGACAGGAATGTGTCTTGAATCTATGGTTTAAACATATCAATGTTATCATCCGTTAAATTATACATAACTGAAATATGGTGTAGTCCCAATAGTCTCATCTGATATAAACCTACAGTGGTTTGAATTGCTAATAAATAGGCTGTAACTCTGTCGATAAATGGACTGTCTTTAGGGGTTTCCCATGTGAAATACAATCCCTCTGATAGGATGTAGGTAAGTGCATAAACATGCTAAATATGCACAACTAGAAACTGATGTGCCTCAGTGCAAATAAACTTGCATCTTTTTAAAGTTGCCTTCTATTTACTATGCACTGAAGCAGCGTAAAATTAAGATTTTTTTAAAAACGTTATTTAATCTTCTTCTTTTTTTCATATAAAAGTCTGAGATTAGTAAGAATGATTGAATTTCTAAACAGGATCACTCCTTTGTGAATGGGAATAAATAATGCAGGTGCAAGAACTGTAAAATGCACTTTGTGGACTTTGCGTTCACAACAATGCAATTTAGTTTGAAAACTCGATCACCAAGCATGTGTTTGCTTTTACAAACATGTTCACGATGGTGCAAATTTGCGTGAACATATTCTTTGCAGCTACAATATTGTAATCTAGCAGTTTCACATTTTACAGATTCACTTCTGTTAATTTACAGTTGTAGAAGTACTTAGTACCCGTAGTCTTCTTCTTGTTTTCAGATGTTGATCATGCTAAACCAAAAAACTGTGCTTATAACCTTACCTAATGCAAATATTGACATAAAACAAAACAGTACTTTTTAAAATATTAAAAGTGACAATATAGTGATTTAGCAAACATACCAGTATGCCCGTATATATTATGGCTGCCACCTTTTCTGGAAAAAATACTCACCATATTCATTAACATAAATTTACATAAATGATTATACAGCATAAATCAGGAACTTAAGCTGCTAGGACTGATTTTAAAGGGACAGTATACACCAACATTTTTCTTATTTAAAAAGATAGATAATCCCTTTATTACCCATTCCCCGTTTTTGCATAACCAACACTGTTATATTAATATGCTTTTTACCTCTGTGATTACCTTGTATCTAAGCCTCTGCAGACAGCCTCCTTATCTAAGTGCCTTTGACAGACATGCAGTGCAGTCAATCAGTGAAGACTCCTAAACAACTTCACGGGAGTGAGCACAATGTTATCTATATGACACACATGAACTAACACTGTCTAACTGTGAAAAACTTTCAAAATGCTCTGAGCTAAGAGGCGGTTTTCAACGGTTTAGAAATCAGTTTGAGCCTAGTTAGGTTTAGCTTTTCAAAAATACCACCAAGGGAACAAAGCAAATTTGATGATAAAAGTAAATTGGAAAGTTGTTTAAAATTGCATGCCCTTTCTGAATCATGATTGTTTAGTTTTGACTTTACTGTCCCTTTAAATAAGCATTTGTTTACAATTAGATTCCAGCACATGTAGAAGAAGTTTGACCGTGATTGCATCTTTATTTCTATGTTTAGGTATTACAAGGTGAGCGCTAATTTATAGCGCGCCCGTAAACAGGCAAATTAGCAGAAGTGATATTTTGAGCTCCATTTATAATCTAGCCCTTAAACTCTTTTTTCAACTTTTGACCTGAACCTTATATATACCAACTGGGTGACCTAAATACAAATGGCATTCAGATTGTGTAGTAGTGGTGAGGATGGAATCAGATTACAATAGGTTCCTTTTAAACTCAGGATTTCACATTCCCATTTTAAAGCCTGATTATGAAGATGCATGTTTAATAACAGTTTTAGCGTGACAGCAACAAGCATGAACATTAAGAGATTTCTGTCTCCATTCCTGTAGCCATTTCAGAGTATCTTGCTCATGTCCCTCATAGTAGAATGATTCCAACACTTTTGGACCTTTATCAAGTGCCTTGAGGTGTTGAATTTGAAAAGGCAAAAATGGTCTTAAAAAGCTGATGAAAAGTATTGTGTATTGTGATCACAGAGAATTTTCTATCTCCATGTTAAAAATATGGCTTTTCTCTATGAGCCGAAAATGCAATCGCCATTGTGGGATATAGTAAAAAATGCGATGTTATGATCGTTTAAAACAAAACAGGTGTTAAGAAAATAGGGGTCAATTCCAATACTTCCGTTATGGGAAGTGATTACAATCTTAACAAGTCCAACACAGCCGATATCATATGATGGTTGGAACGATCAATAACAGATGCCGATCTACAAAAACGTAACCAATACATGAAAAATAATTTTAACTGGTTTTAACAGTGCATTGCTGGACTGTCTTTAAAGAACCACTCAATGCAGTGCATAATAAAAAGACAATGATTTAACACCTACTCTGAATTTCAAATAATAATATTTTTTTCTGACACATTTTTTTCTCTTCCATTTCCCCCTGTATTATGTGATAGACATCAGCCAATCACAGACTTTTTTTTACGTATACCCTGCAAGCTTGTCCACAGTGAGATTCATTTTCATGTCTCACTCAAACATGTTTCATTTCACTGTGTCTGAGTTTGTGCCTGAATCCCGAATTCATTAGGTATCTTCTGGTCCAAACACCTCTTCGACCCTCCCTGGGGGACTTAGTGTCCTTTCAAGGCCTACCTCTACATCTGAGACCAGTTTTGGGCCTACCCATGCTGTTTATACCAATTTGAGGCCTTCAAATCCAAATCCCCTGCCAGCCCAAAATTTTGCTCAGCAAACCAATGGTGGCGTAGCGTATAACTTTCCATTGCATGGCAATGCTCACTTTTTCATTGTTGGTGGAATTGCACCTCCCCTTCCTATAGACCCCCCTACGTAACCTCAATTCTCTGTGGCATCCTTGTTTGCAAAAATCCCTCCATCTGTGGCCCCCCCACAGTGTCTGCGTTTCTATCCTCTATGTGCTTTATGAGACTTTTTTGTTTCTCAAAACGGTTAACAGGAGCTCTGAGGTTGCGCTAACCCAATGTGCGTTAACTTAATTGCGCTCAAGCGATCACGTTTACTTTCAACTTATACGTAATTTGAGCAGAAAACCCGACATGCGCAAACATCTGTGATAAACCCCTTATCGCTCGCACATAATTGTCCCTTAGTGTTTAATGTCCCTTTAAAAACTCCCACCACTCTGCCCCTTACATGAAGCCATTGTAAATTCACACTTCAGTTAATTGACTCCTCATACTCTAATTTGGTAACTTGGAAATTGTTAAAACCTGTTAGAAAAACTAAAACAATGATGCTGTTAAGCTGTTTCTATTGATTGCAGTGCCACCTATGCTTTACATCTGTATGTACAATAGATGCTGGCAGATCTTGCAAGTAAGAAGTCGTGTGTGAGCGGTTTAGGGATCACTGCAGAAGGTCAGCGTTAAAGTGACATCACATTAAATATTTAGCTTTCTATTTATACTCTTTCTGGCCTGTGGCCAGGTTCTTCAATAATTAAACCTAGCTCACTGTAACACAGCAATGAATGAAAGTTCCTTCTGCACATCACTACATTTTAAAAACAGGATCAAATATCCTGTGTGCTTGTGAGACTATTATTAGGATGCTGACTTTGCCCATTAAAGCTCTCTATCTGACCCAGTTTCTGAATACAAAGGTCATTTTATTATTTCCTGCTTCATTGTACTTTAATTTTCTAAACAATTTAATTAATCAGTCTTTTAATTAATATATAATTGACAATGCTATATTTTAATAAATAGATTTTCAATTTTTTTCCCTGTCTGCCTGAAGTATTTCAGCCACTTCTCTCTAGAATTTTGGGCCGGTTAGTAATGGTGAGATTGGCCACATGCCACATTATATTAAACACAAACTTACGCTAAGAATAACATCTCAAGTTAAAATTACCTATAAATCACATTTAAGTAAAAAATTACATAGAAACTTAATATGAATTAATTAATGACTTAATTATACACAAACGTACGCTAAGAATAACATCTCAAGTTATAATGACATATTAATCACATTTAAAATACAAATAACATAGGAACTTGCTATTAATGAATGAATGAATTATTTAAATTAATTAAATAAATGTAACTGTATATACTAATCCAATTTACAAAATTTTGTTTACATAAACATTTGATTGCCTAATTAGAAATGAGAAACTGATTTTTCAATAATTAATTACTAATGTCTGATTTATGCTCAGTAGAGTTGAGGTCCAAACAAAAACAACTTCATAGGGCCGGATGTTGCTCACAAGCTGTAGTTGATATGACCCAGGAAAGGCACTAGACTTCCCAGTCTGTGGGAGAGGAAATTCACTCATTCGCACATTAGACATTTGGCATAGGGTTGCTAAAAAATTTTTGAGGAAAATAATGGAGGCTAAGGAATTAACAAAATTCACAGAGAAAATTGACAAAATTATATAATAGTTACTGGAAAAATTAAATTTTATTATCAGGAAATAAGGGGGGGGGGTGGGCTTCTAGACCCCACAAAATTGTAGGGGATACCAACTTAGGAGTGAAGGCCTGTTCAGTTTTATTGTGGAGATTTGTGGAGATTTGTAATGGTCCCAGTAAAATCTAACATTTAGAAAGAAGTAATTTTTCTGTTTTCTATAATAGCCACAGGGTCAAGTCGAGCTCATGGGAACGGAGTTCCTGCACTATTTTTGCAGGTAGAACTAAGTTCCCCTGGAAAGAGAACAGAAACGCTTCAGTAAACACTGCTGTTGTTGGTAGGAGGAGCTGTAGCATAGTCTGGTTAGAGGGATAGTGAGAACCTCTAGTAATTGGCAGTAACACTTCCTACAATATACTAAATGCAAGTCTGTCAGTGGCCCTGCTGTGTGATTACCCTACACTGCTTTATGTGGCTTGCTCTGTTGTTATTTGGCTCCCCTCAGCAGAAATAGGACTATTGCAGCTTAAGTGGGTGAGACTCTGTGACAGAGGAGGAGTCTCAGGCCCAAATGTAACAATTCAACCCTTTATTGGTTTTAATTTGCTTTAATTAACCAACGTCTATAAATTATATACATATAAATACAGTGTGTGTAATATTTCTTTTATACTTTTAATTTTTTTCTTTTACTTTAAATTTGGGCAGATCCTTTGCTCACTTCCTGGCATAAAATACTTCCCCCCTACTCTGTTTAATGCTTGGTAATTTGTACCAGCAGTGTTTTTCTCACACAGCCTCAATTTGATTCTTGTGACTCAAAGCTTCCTATCCAAACCACTACCTGCTCCGGATCTCGAACCTCCCGATTCAAACGAAATTTTGCGGTCAAACACTGCAGCACTCCAACGCCTGCATGAGGATTTATCCTTTCATCTTGGCTCTGCATGACCGGCTGGTTCAGTATATCATACTACTAATCTTGCAGGTACCACATTTATATTTTATTTCAAGGATTTTGTTTTATCTATATTGACATGGAATATTATTAGCTGCAAGCTTTTCCCTCCTAGTTATACTTACTTCTTTAGCTGAATTATCTTGCATGCTTGATATTGTTGACGGTTACACTTTCATTTTGTTCCTAGGTTTTATACCATACCTGAACTCTACAATTTACAAGGAATATCAGCCGCTACATAGTAGTTCACTTTAAGTCTTCTAATATAGATTTATAGTTGCTGCATTTTAGCTACAAGACCCTATAGAATTTCTTGTTTATACCTATTATACTTAAAGGGTTACTAAACCCAAATTTTTTCTTTCATTGTTCAGATAGACCATGTAATTTTAAGCAACTTTCAAATGTACTCCTATTATCAATTTTTCTTCATTCTCTTGCTATCTTTATTTAAAAAGGCAGGAATCTAAGCTAAGGAGCCGGACCATTTTTGGTTCAGCACCCTGGATAGCGCTTGCTGATTGTTGGCTACATTTAGCCACCAATCAATTTTGTTGAAACAAAAATGAATCTTACATTCTCGCTTTTTGAATCATGAAAGAAAAAAAATGGGTTTAGTATCCCTTTAAGATGCACTATTAAGGAATAACAATTACAAGATAATTTATGGAATTGCTAATACTTAAAATAGTCAAATCACCAATAGTCATATGTATCATCTGTAAACTGGAAAGTAAAGATTATTTACCATTCATTTTCAAAGAACTAAAACTATATCCTACATCTCATTCTTCATCAGAATCACAAGCGAGAGAGGAGACAGTTATTACAGTGTGTGTGTGTATAAAAAAATATTAATTGGTGAGCTCCCACCCTTTTTTTTTTAGGAATTGACCCCTGAATAACTATATCCTTCCAAAACCAATAGTTCCTAGGTTCTGTCAATTTATATAATCTTTGTATGAATTTGTGTCAAATTCCACATTCTCGCAAGTAAGGATTTTGCACTATTGATTGTTATTCGAAATAATGTGGTTCTGATTTTACAGGGACAGTTAGGTTTAAAATGTGCCATATAGATATCATTATGCTCACCTAGTAGACAGCACTAATTGGTTAAAATGCAAGTTTGTCAAAAGAACTAACATAAGGGACAGCCTGCAGAGGCTTAGATACAGAGGTGAAAAAGTATATTAATATAACTGTGTTGGTTATGTAAAACTGGGAAATAGGTAATAAAGAGATTATCTATCTTTTTAAACAATAACAATTCTGGAGTAGACTGTCCCTTTAATGGTCACACAGTCTACAAACAAGTTTGCTGTTTCTGATAAACCATTCCAAGAGGTCATCAATATAGTGGGTATACATGATGATATAAGCACCGTATAGGTTTGTTTCTCTTGATTGAGACATTTGAAAGCAAGTGGTAATAGCCTAGTCTCACGTCAACTTCACTTTTAAGAAAGCGCATGCGGAATACATCAGATGATGTGCCGGGCCAGTGAGACTTCAATGCTTGAACTTTTATTCATGTACTAATAAATGGAAGAGTTTTACATGATATTTGTCCTTGAGTGGATTTATGTCATTGCACCCTATGGAGGGTTAATTAATGCTGGATGGAGTATGTCCGATATTGCTGAGATATTGTAGAGGCTAAATCCTCAGAGAATTTGGCATAAAAAGATAACAGGGCTAGTGGGGATCAGAAAGAGAAAATAGAGAATACCATTTTGAACAACATTTCAATTTGTTTCTACTATCTAATTTGCTTAAAGGGCCATTATACACTCATTTTTTTTGCATAAATGTTTTGTAGATGATCTATTTATATAGCCCATAAAGTTTTTTTTTTTTTAAATGTATAATTTTGCTTATTTTTAAATAACATTGCTCTGATTTTCAGACTCCTAACCAAGCCCCAAAGTTTTATTTGAATACTGTCAGCTACCTTCTCCAGCTTGCTCCTGTTTGTGTAAAGGGTCTTTTCATATGCAAAAGAAGGAGGAGGGGGGGGAGTGTCTTATTTGCCACTTGCAGTGGGCTTTCCAGCTACCTTTTCAACAGAGCTAAACTGAGAGCTTCTAAGTAAGTTTCTAAACCATTTTATACTGGATTTTTATATCAGTATCTGTGCACCTTATTCTTTATAGTAGTGTCTATTACATGCAGTTATATGAAAATGAGTGTATACTGTCACTTTAATTGTTTAGGTATTCTTTGTTGAAGAAATAGCAATGCACATGACTGAGTCAATCACACAAGGTATCTATGCGCATCCACCAATCAGCAGCTACTGAGCCTATTTAGATATGCTTTTCAACAAAGGATATCAAAAGAATGAAGCAAATTATATAATTGAAGTAAACTGTGGATTAAAGGAGCTGATCCCATGACGTGAAGTTGTGTTTATGTAGACTAATGTTATGGATGATGTCTGGTCTCAGTTGTCAAGCTACCCAGCAAAGATCCTATCCTATCCTATGTGCCCTCAATATTTGTAAGGCGAGAGATAACCAAGCTTTCAACATAGTTTCATTATGACAGTCCAGTACTTTTTGGAGGGTAATGGCTTGATAGTATGTCAAAATATTTGGGACACCTAATCATCCCTCCGCTAACGTTTTATACATTGTTGCCCATGGAATCCTGGGTTTTGTAGGCCCCCCAGATATAAGGCTATTTGGAATTTACTAATAAAGTATGAGGAGAGTGAGATAGGAACCTCTTGCATAATGGAAAGGACTTTTGGCAATACGGTAATTTTGATTGCCTGTATCCTCCCCAACCAAGGTAAAGTCTTCATGGACCAGTCTTTAAGGGTATATAAGTCAGGGAGTAATTTCCAGTGGTTTAAAGTAATAAAGTGATTTGGCTGAGTTGCAAGTTCCACTCCCAGGTAATGTAGGGATGGTGGTTCTAATTTATATAGGCATATTGTCTTTAAGCATTGGTACTCAGTGTCAGATAGGTTATATTTAAAATTTCTGAGTTTTTTTTTTTTAAATTAATTAAAAAGTTGGAATGTTTGCCAAAACTATCAAATTCGGACAACAGATGGGGAAATGAAGACTGAGAGGAGGCCATGGACACTAACACCTTATCCATGTACATGGATAGTTTATACTCATTTGGGTCTACCATTATACCTTTCAAAGTACATGAAACACATTTTTTTCTTTCACAATTTAAAAAGAGCATGCAACAACTTTGCAGTTTACTTCTATTATATAATTTGCTTCATTCTTTTGATATCCTTTGTTGAAAAGCATATCTAATAGGCTCAGTAGCTGCTGATTGGTGGATGCACATAGATACCTTGTGTAATTGACTCAGTCATGTGCATTGCTATTTCTTCAACAAAGAATACATAAAGAATTAAGCAAATTAGATAGTATAAGCAAATTGGAATGTTTTTGAAAATGGTATTCTTTATTTTCTCTATCTGAATCATGAAATAAAAAATTTGGGTTTCATGTCCCTTAAATCTTATCATTCTGTCTAATGTGTGCATAGACTAGTTGAAGCATGGTGTGGTATGACCACACATTGGGTTGAATCTCAGCTCCCTCCACTAGGGGAAAATTTGCCTAATTTTAAATTTTTTTATCTCGAGTAGACTCCATAGGGTTGTGAATAAAATGTAAAATCGCTCATGTACGGGTGTAACAGTTGCCATTTGTCTAGTAGTTTAACCTCACAAAGATAGCTTCCTATAGCTTTCAGGGTGCATTTTGAGAAAGGGCTACGAGCATGTGAACAGTCTAGGGCTGGTTCAAGGGCAACATTAATATCTCCCCCTAGAATAATTGCACCCCTTTTAATTTTAAGTAACTTTTTAATTTGCACCTCTTTAAGGAATGGAGCTTGAGTTATATTGGGACTATAGACACTGACCAATATTATCAGCCTGTCATATAACAATCCTACTATAATGAGATACCTGCCCTCTGAATCTGTTGCCTTGCATATTAACTTGAAGGGGTGTTTCCTATGAAAAAAATAACCACTTCATTATGTTTAGTGAGACCGAACCGAAATATACTGTGAGCCATTCCCTAGAGGTGCACCTAGGCTCCGAAGCTTTAGGAAAGTGCGTTTGTTGAAGAAGACTATGTCCCTGTGGTGCATTTTAAATTCAGGGTCAATGAGCATTCAGTTGGGGAGTTTTGCACTTTAGTATTTTTCGGTAATAAATTGTAAGTTATATAGTGACTTTATGTGCTTTATTAGCACTGAGCACTCTCATTCTACCGTAGTGCATGAGATGTGATATGCATATTTATGCATGCAGCCATAGGAACATGACCAGGTGATCCAATTGTGCAGGTGGGAGCCAACAAAGGGAACTGCATAGGGATGTACAACTGGGCATAGCATTGTATACCATTGACACCACAACCGCCTAAAAAAGGTATAACAAAAGATCAATAACATATAACAACAAATTATTGGACCCATAGTGAATGTAATTGTTATTGCACAGTAATACTCTTGTAATCAACAACTGGAGGTTCTGCACAATTACTGTTGGGATCTGCAGACTAACTAACTTGAGCAGAGAAAAAGGGACTTAGTAGAAAGCTGAGCATGCTCCATAGTTAGAAATAATGTAGCATGTCCATTGAGTCCAAAAAATAAAGGGAGAGGGGAAGAACTAAGAACTTTGGGTGCTGGAATTACTCAAACTTATCAAAGGGTCCATTTGAGCTGTATTAGAGGAGCTTTAAAATAGATCAACTATCCCTACACTTTAAAATGTGTAAATCACAGTTATAGAGAGACAGAAATAGAATAAACATTACAAAAAATGGCCACCTATATTCACATTTGTAAACTGTAGGAACATCTAAACAATATGGAAATCAGAGTTTATCTCAGCAGGTTGAATCAGTGCACTCAGAATTCTAAGGTTTTCTGGATCCAGGGGATTCATATGAGCTCTCAGATTAAAGTAACGCCAGGTAATACTGTCTGGGGTGCCAATTCTGGGCTTCTGTGTCTAATCCTGGTTACTTTTGTCCAGTGTTGGCATTGTGGTTTTGACAGCTGTGTATTATCTGTCTTTGAAGTAGTCACCTCCTTGGTGGATATGGAATGTAAGTAGAATTGGTCTATACCCAGTTGACTACAGAAAGTGTCAATTTCCTCGGGAGATCTATAGTTTGCCACTTGGTTATTTTGTACATACTTTTAAGCAAAAGGGAAACCCCCCAACGATATGGGATACATAAGTCTGCAATGTTTAGTGAGGTATTGTACATCCAGTCTCTTGGCCAAAGTGTGTGGGCTCAAGTTTGGAAACACTTATATACTGTGACCATTAAAAGATATGGGCTGATTTTTTCTAGCGGCTATCAAAATTTTCTCTTCCGAGAAGCAATGAAATTTCACTATAACGTCCCGAGGCAGGGCAGAGTCTTTAAGAAGTGGCCTTAGGACTCTATATGCTCAGCCCAGACTAATATTTCCCATCTCTCCAGGGGCTAAGAGATTCTGAACAATTTTTAAAGATTTTCTAGCAGCTGGACTTGTGTATTTTGTTCTGGCAATCCCTAAATCTGAGGTTCTGTCGCCGGTCTGTGTTATCCAAGTCTTCTATCTGTGATTGTAACTGTGAAATTGCAGAGTCTTGCACTTTTAACTTTTATTATTATTATTATTATCGGCTATTTGTAGAGCGCCAACAGATTCCGCAGCGCTATAAACAAAGGAGGAGTACAACAAAACAATTATAGGGTAGAGGGCCCTGTCAAGAGTTGCACTGTTGTAGTCAGCTCTTAAGAAGGTGATCTACAAACAGCTGGACTCTTAGGCTTACATGCTAAGGGGGTCCAGGGGATTGCAGTGGAGGAGAGGAACTGGTATTAGGAAAGGTTAGCGTAGGTTGTATGCGTCCCTGAACAGTAGAGTCTTTAGGGAGCACTTGAAGCTTTTAAAACTAGAAGAGAGTCTTGTGGAGCGAGGCAGAGAGTTCCACAAGATGGGAGCCAGTCTGGAGAAGTCCTGTAAACGGGAGTGTGATGAGGTGACAAGAGAGGAGGAGAGTAGGAGGTCATGAGTAGAGCGAAGGGGACGGGAGGGAGAGTATCTGGAGACAAGGTCTGAGATGTAGGGGGGAGCAGTGCAGTTGAGGGCTTTGTATGTAAGAGTGAGAGTTTTGTGTTTGATCCTAGAGGCAAGAGGAAGCCAGTGAAGGGATTGGCAGAGAGGCGCAGCAGATAAAGAGCGATGTGTAAGGAAGATGAGTCTGGCAGAGGCATTCATTATGGATTGTAAAGGAGCTAGGCGGCAGGTGGGGAGACCAGAGAGGACAGAGTTGCAGTAATCAAGGCGGGAAAGAATGAGAAAGTGGATTAAAATCTTAGTTGTGTCTTGTGTAAGGAAGTGTCTAATTTTAGAGATGTTTTTAAGGTGGAAGCGGCAGGCTGTAGCCAAGGACTGAATGTGAGGAGTGAAGGAAAGATCGGAGTCAAATGTGACCCCGAGACATCGGGCATGCGGGGTAGGGGTAATGATGGAGTTGTCGACAGTTATAGAGATATTGGGGGTGGAGATTTTGGAAGAAGGGGGGAAAATGAGGAGCTCAGTTTTGGAGAGATTTAGCTTGAGGTAGTGAGAGGACATCAAGGAAGAGATGTGAGAAAGACCGTTAGTGACACGGGTTAGCAAGGAAGGAGATAGTTCTGGTGCAGAGAAGTAGATTTGGGTGTCATCAGCTTACAAATGATATTGGAAACCGTGGGACTTAATTAGGGAACCTAGTGATGACGTATAGATTGAGAAGAGAAGGGAACCGAGGACAGAGCATTGCGGTACTCCGACAGAAAGTGGTGATGGGGCAGAGGAGGCCCCAGAGAAGGCTACACTGAAGGTACGGTTTGACAGGTAGGAAGAGAGCCACGAAAGGGCTGTGTCACAGATGCCGAAGGATTAAAGGATTAACTGAAGTGTCAAGTTTTCAGATTCTGTTGTTAAAGTCTCAGTACCTTCCTCCACTTGCAGCACCCTATGATTGATGCTAGACTGTATTTTATGATCTGTCCCACCTGAGTCAGAAATGCTGCAAAGTCCTATTTTGATGGAAGGAAGCACAAATCTGCTCTAGTTAGGGTGTGTTCCATACTTGGGGGATGTAGAGGGTGCAACAGGTGCAAATTCCACCACAGTTGTAGTTGACTCATGTGGCAATTTCATATCTGCCTCCAGAGTTTTAAAAAAGGAGCTGAGCTTTTGCCCTGTGGCACTAGGAGATTTAGAACGTTTCTCAGACTTTCGGTGTTTCTTTGATGTCATCTTGTGAGCTAGGAATGATAAGCTTGGTCATTATGGAAAGTATTGATGCCTAAAAAATTTACTGTTTGCACTGCCTAATTTCCCATATCTTGGAGTGAGGCTAATGATTGTCTGTAGGGGCCCAGTGCATCTTAAAAAAAACACAGTTTTAACACTTGTGTCGCAGCTTGTGTGAGGTGTCCTTCCCCCATTTCTTCATGGATGCCGTTGGTAATGGCCACAAGTCGTTCGGGCATAGCAGAGACGGCAGTGGTTCTGGCTGCATAGAGAACTAGAGAACATGTCACGTCTTTTGGCGGCATGTGGTGCATGGTCATCTTGGAAATTTCTCCAGGGCTGTGTAGGTACTATTCCTGTTTGCGATCCACTGGCATAGAGTCTGCTGTTTTTGTTAACCCTTTGCGCTGCTTCAGGAACTTCTTATCAACCGGTCCGAGCTCCAACTACATGCAGCCATTTCTGAGGTTTGCCATCTCGGCCCCCCTTTCCTATATTTTTATGCCAATATATAATTACATTTTTTCTAGCATCCAAACACTTTAAGTGATGGCAAATCCTAGCATTTTTTAAATGCTAGGATTTACCAGTACAACAAATAAAGGGCACTTTCAGTCATGAAGAATAAAATATTTCACGTTGAAAGTTCTTTTATTTATCTGCAGCGTTCGACATGCTGAGTGCCTAAGGCTGCCCACATCAGAACGCTATTATTTCAGTGAGGTGATCTTAGCCAATAGCTTGCTAGCTTTAAAGCATAATGCCAGCTGGCCCACACGGCTATTGGCTAAGAGGTGAAAAAAATCACCTCATTGAAAAAATAGCATTTTGCTACGGGAGGTCTGAGGCGCTCAGCGCTGCATATGATACAGACAAATAAAGTAACTTTCAGCATAAAGTATTTTATACTTCATGACTGAAAGTCCCCTTTATTTGTTGCATTGGTAAATCATAATGTTTCAAAAACACTAGGGTTTACCATCACTTTAATTGGAATTATGAACAAACATTCTGATGTCAATATTTTATTGGTGAATGTATTCCTTAGTTTAAAGAGAAGTGTACATGTATATATATTATGTAATGTAGAACAAACATGTAAATAGAATTAAAACATTTATTTTACTAAGCATATAACATCTTACTGTAATCTATTTATCCAAATGGCCCTCTGAAAACTCTAAATGCCATTTGAATTAACCAATAGCAGATCTCAGCATAACAATGCATTTGGATATTTATAAAGGCTGAGGCGCACTCCTGATCACATTTGCAATCAAAATGTGGTCTTTGAAAGCGACAGTCAAATAAAAAACTGTTTGAAAGCACAGTTTATTCAGTAACTCAGCACAAACCAGTAGAGCTAGCAGGCTAACAATTAGTTGCACTGTGAGAATATATCAATACAATTCTTGTTTCTCTAGGGATGAAAGTGAATACAGTGTTATTTTTTCTCAGATACATAAATATGCTTTTTATTGAAGGTGGGAAAACATTGAAGAGGCTCTGACATCACCCTCTTCTGAATGATGATCCATTCTCCTAAGTGCTATATACATATGCCATCAATAATTGGCTATATATAATGAACCAAATGAGGGAGTATAACAACGCTTATTTTCTTTGATAAACGTTTGATAGAATGACTTAAAAAATGTAAACTAAAAGTGTTCAGTGGAAACAAAAGGTTTTGGGGCTTTATGACTTTGAAAATTTGCTTTGTGTGCTAGTTTTAAATTTTCATTAAATGTTTGGTAATTTACTGGCCCAAAAGAAGTATGTGCAAAAACGATTAAAATGAGGTTTCAAAAGGTAAAGATGTTTTATTAAAATCCTTTCAAAACCCTATGAGATGAGTTTTCTGATTGGATAATGAGTGCAATATATCTTATGTGTTTCACACTTTGCAGAGTAATTTAAAAATATTTAAAAAGCTGTTTTCTGGTGAAAATCAATGTCTCTGAATTTGGAAAGGGACAGTCTACACCAGAATATTTATTGTTTTAAAAGATAGATAATCTCTTTATTACCTATTCCCCAGTTTTGCATAACCAACACAATGATATTAATTTACTTTTTACCTCTGTGATTACCTTGTATCTAAGCATCTTCTGACAGCCCCCTGATCACATGACTTTTATTTATTATATATTGACTTGCATTTTAGCCAATTAGTGCTGTGTTGTGTTGACTCCTAAATAACTCAACTGGCGTGTGCACAATGTTATCTATATGGCCAACATGAGCTAGCAGTCTCCTGTTGTGAAAAGCACATAAAAAAAACATGTTATAAGAGGCTGTCTGTAGTGGCTTAGAAACAGGCAGAAATGTAGAGGTTTAGATGTTATAAAGTATATTACTATAACAATGTTGGTTGTGCAAAGCTGGGGAATGGGTAGTAAAGGCGTTATCTATCTTTTTAAACAATAACAATTGTGGTGTTGACTGTCCCTTTAATGTAAAGATGCAAAACATAATGAAATGAGTAATGTAGGAGTTAGGTGAAGGTATTGGCTTCTATTTATCAAGCTGTCAACCGCAAATACGCTGGAATTCCGCAGCGAATTTGTGGCGAGCCTGATTCGCCTTAGTTATCAAACCCTACAGACCGGCAAAAGTAGAATTTGGTGATGTAACATACGATCTGCCGGACTCAGTCCGACACAGATTGATGTTTACGTCACTACAGATGTTCCGAACGCAAGTTCGGCACTATCTGATTACTTTTGGAAGTTATCAAATTCCTACCAGGTATGCTCGGCACTTTTCCGGCCCAGCGTACCTGGTTTTCAATCCGTCGCCCTGGAGGCGGCGGCAGATACCATAGGAATCAATGGGAGTCTGAAAGCAGCAAAAGCTCATGTTCGCTGCTGCCCGATATCCCATTGATTTTTATGGTAAATGTCTACACCTAACACCCTAACATGTACCCCGAGTCTAAACACCCCTAATCTGCATCCCCTACACCGCCGCAGCTATATAAAGTGTTTAACCCCTAAACCGCCGCTCCCGGAGCCCACCGTCACCTACATTATACTTATTAACCCTAATCTGCCCTCTCTATACTGCCGCAACTCTAATAAATGTATTAACCCCTAAACCGCCGCTCCCGAAGCCCACCGCAACCCTAATAAAGTATTTAACCCCTAATCTGCCGCCCCCTACACCGCCGCCACCTACATTATATTTATTAACCCCTAATCTGCCCCCCCTACACCGCCGCCACCTACCTACATTTATTAACCCCTAATCTGCCGCCCTCAACGTCGCCACCACTATATTACATTTATTAACCCCTAAACCTAAGTCTAACCCTAACCTTAACACCCACTAATGTAAATATAATTTAAATAAATCTAAATAAAATTACTACAATTCACTAAATTATTCCTATTTAAAACTAAATACTTACCTGTAAAATAAACCCTAAGCTAGCTACAATGTAACTAATAGTTACATTGTAGCTATCTCAGGGTTTATTTTTATTTTACAGGCAAGTTTGTATTTATTTTAACTAGGTACAATAGTTATTAAATAGTTATTAACTATTTAATAACTTCCTAGTTAAAATAAATACAAATTTTACCTGTAAAATAAAACCTAACCTAAGTTACAATTACACCTAACACTACACTATAATTAAATTAATTCCCTACATTAACTACAATTAATTACAATTAAAAACAATTCTCTAAAGTACAAGAAAAAACTAAATTACAAAAAATAATAAAATAATTACAATTTTTTTAAACTAATTACACCTATTCTAATCTCCCTAATAAAATAAAAAAGCACCCCAAAATAATAAAAAGCCCTATCCTATACAAAATTATGAATAGCCCTTAAAAGGGCCTTTTGCGGTGCATTGCCCCAAAGTAATCAGCTCTATTACCTGTAAAAAAAAGTACAATACCCCCCACCAATATTAAAACCCACCACCCACACACCCAAGCGTCCTCCAGACGGTCCAAAGTCTTCATCCTATCCGGGCAGAAGGGGTCCTCCAGACGGGCAGAAGTCTTCATCCACACGGCATCTTCTATCTTCATCCATCCGGAGCGGGTCCAGCTTCAAGACATCCGACGCGGAGCATCCTCTTCCTTCTGACGACTAACACTAAATGACGGTACCTTTAAGTGACGTCATCCAAGATGGCGTCCCTTCAATTCTGATTGGCTGATCGAATTCTATCAGCCAATCGGAATTAAGGTAGAAAAAATCCTATGGGCTGATGCAATCAGCCAATAGGATTGAGCTTGCATTCTATTGGCTGTCCAATCAGCCAATAGAATGCGAGCTCAATCCTATTGGCTGATTGGATCAGCCAATAGGATTGAACTACAATCCCATTGGCTGATCCAATCAGCCAATAGGATTTTTTCTACCTTAATTCCGGTGTAGGGGGGGGCAGATTAGGGTTTAATAAATATAATGTAGGTGGCGGCGGGGTCCGTGAGCGGCGGTTTAGGGGTTAAACACTTTATTTAGTTGCAGCGGGGTCCAGGAGCGGCAGGATAGGGGTGTAATTGTAACTTAGGTTAGGATTTATTTTACAGGTAAATTTGTATTTATTTTAGATAACTATTTGATAACTATTGTACCTAGTTAAAATAAATACAAAGTTGCCTGTAAAATAAAAATAAACCCTAAGATAGCTACAATGTAATTATTAATTATATTGTAGCTATCTTAGGGTTTATTTTAGAGGTAAGTATTTAGTTTTAAATAGGAATAATTTAGTTAATAATAGTAAATTTATTTAGATTTATTTAAATAATATGTAAGTTATGGGGGTGTTAGGGTTAGGGTTAGACTTAGGTTTAGGGGTTAATAACTTTATTATAGTGGCGGCTACGTTGGCGGCGGCAGATTAGGGTTTAATACATTTAATAGGCTATGTGGGCTATGGCGGTTTAGGGGTTAATACTTGAATAGGTTTATTGCGTTGTGGGTTAATGGCGGATTAAGGGGTAATAGTTTTAAGAGGTAGTTTGCGATGTTGGGGTTGGCGGATTTAGGGGTTAATAATTTAGTTATTACTTGCGGTGTGGGTTTGATGGTGGATATAGGGGTTAATAGCTTAAATAGGCATATTGCGTTGTGGGGGTTGTCGGTCTAGGGGTCAATACATTTAATATTAGTAATGAGAGGGGGGATTACGGATATAGGGGTTTTACGTGTCAGGCTTATTTTTGGGAGACGTGTTAGACTTTTATGGGAGATATGTTATTTTCTTTACTTTTCTTAGGCACCGGCAGTTTCTAAAGTGCCGCAAGTCACTTGCGACTCCAGAAATTTGTATTTATGTTTATTTCTGGACATCGCTAGTTTATCCGACTTACGGCACTTTAGGAACTGCCCTCAGGGTTTATGTAATACCCCGATGTGCGAGGTGAAATTACGGGCGGCGCAGGTTCCCACGCTTGCGCTGAAACCTGCGCCGTATATTTGATTGCGCCCTCTATCTCTCTCACACACACACGCGCACTCTCTCTCTCTCTCTCTCTCTCTCTCTCTCTCTCTCTCTCACACACACAGTTTTTCTGACACTCACACACAAATACACTCATACTTTCACACAGAGACTATCTTAAAATAAATGTGAAATTAAAAAAACCTAAGTTTAAACTAACAATTAACCTAACATAACTATTATACTAAAATTAAAATAACTACCAATTAAAAAAAACTAAGTAACACTTAAAAAAACCTAACACTACAAAAAAATTAAATCTAAAATTACAAAAAATAAAAAATACTAAATAACACATAAAAAACCTAACACTACTAAAAAAATAAATCTAAAATTACAAAAAAATAACAAAACGAAATTATCCAAAATAAAAACAATTACACCTATTCTAATAGCCCTATAAAAATAAAAAAAAACCCGTACTCTCTCTCTCTCACACATACAAATACACTCTTTCTCTCTCTCACACACACACTCTCTCTCTCTCTCTCTCTCGCTCACACACACAGTCTTTCTGACACACACACACAAATACACTCATACTTTCACACAGAGACTTGAAAACACACACATAAATACACTGACAAACACAAAAGATACATACACACTCTCTCTCTCACACACACTGGGGGGTAGTTATCAAGCCGTCTACTTTACCTGCCTTCGCTGGTTCAATACGCCCGCCTAAGCTCGCCTACAATCGCCGCCGCGGACCTTCAAAATTTCGCCTAAGTTATCAAAAAAGCTGTCAAAAAGCCGCGCACCAACTACGGTGCGATGAGCAGCGGACTGTGAGAGTTATCACTCATCCGATCTCGCTGCTCTTCGGCTTTTTGACAGCTTTATTGATACCCCTGTCACTAAGCACCCACACTAACTACACTGTTCTACCCCCTATACCGGCGCCCCCGGAGCCCCCCGTAACTCAATAAAGTTATTAACCCCTAAACCGCCGCTCCTAGACCCCGCTGCAACTCTTATAAATGTATTAACCCCTAAACTGCCGCTCCCGGACACCGCCGCCACCTACATAATACCTAGTAACCCCTATCCTGCCCCGCCTATACCGCCGCCACCTATAATAAAGTTATTAACCCCTATCCTGCGGATCCCGGAGCTCGCTGCAATTAAATAAATAGTTTAACCCCTAAATATTAAATTTATTAACCCCTAATCTGCCCCCCCTACACCGTCGCCACTTATAATAAATTTATTAACCCCTATCCTGCCCCCCCATACAACGCCGCCACTGTAATAAAATTATTAACCCCTAAACCTAAGTCTAACACTAACCCTAACACCCCCTAACTTAAATATTAATTAAATAAATCTAAATAATATTACTCTTATTAACTAAATTAATCCTATTTAAAACTAAATACTTACCTTTAAAATAAAACCGAATATAGCTACAATATAAATAATAATTATATTGTAGATATCTTAGGATTTATTTTTATTTTACAGGCATCTTTCAATTTATTTTAACTAGGTACAATAGCTATTAAATAGTTATTAACTATTTAATAGCTACCTAGCTAAAATAAAGAGAAATTTACCTGTAAAATAAAAACTAACTAAGTTACAATTACACCTAACACTACACTATACTTTAATAAATTATTCCTATTTAAAACTAAATACTTACCTGTAAAATAAACCCTAAGATAGCTACAATATAATAATTACATTGTAGCTATTTTAGGATTTATATTTATTTTACAGGTAACTTTGTATTTATTTTAGCTTGTTAGAATAGTTATTAAATAGTTATTAACTATTTAATATCTACCTAGCTAAAAGAAATAGAAAATTACCTGTAAAATAAATCCTAACCTAAGTTACAATTAAACCTAACACTACACTATCATTAAATTAATTAAATAAATTAGCTACAAATAACTACAATTAAATTAAATTAAATAAACTAACTAAAGTACAAAAAATAAAAAAAGCTAAGTTACAAAAAATAAAAAATATAAGTTACAAACATTTAAAAAATATTACAACAACTTTAAGCTACTTACACCTAATCTAAGTCCCCTAATAAAATAACAAAGCCCCCCAAAATAAAAAAATGCCCTACCCTATTCTAAATTAAAAAGTTATCAGCTCTTTTACCTTACCAGCCCTTAAAAGGGCCTTTTGCGGGGCATGCCCTAAAGAATTCTGCTCTTTTGCCTGTAAAATAAAAATACAACCCCCCCAACATTAAAACCCACCACCCACATACCCCTACTCTAACCCAAACCCCCCTTGGCTGATCGGCCAATAGAATGCGAGCTCAATGCGAGCTCAATCTGATTGGCTGATTGGATCAGCCAATCGGATTGAACTTGAATCTGATTGGCTGATGCAATCAGCCAATCAGATTTTTCCTACCTTAATTCCGATTGGCTGATAGAATCCTATCAGCCAATCGGAATTGAAGGGACGCCATCTTGGATGACGTCCCTTAAAGGAACCTTCATTCGCCGTTAGTCCATCGGGGAAGAAGGATGTTCCGCGTCGGCGGGATGAAGATGGATCCGGAAGAAAGAATATTGAAGACGCCGATTGGAAGAAGACTTCAGCCGGTTGGAAGACCTCTTCAGCGCCGCCTGGATGATGACTTCATTGGATGGAAGACTTCTTCCGCGCCCCTTGGATGATGACTTCTGCCGCTCCGGATCTCCTCTTCAGTTCCATCGGTGGTCGGCTGGCTGAAGACGACTCAAGGTAGGATGATCTTCAGGGGGGTAGTGTTAGGTTTATTTAAGGAGGGTTTGGGTTAGATTAGGGGTATGTGGGTGGTGGGTTTTAATGTTGTGGGGGGTTGTATTTCTATTTTACAGGCAAAAGAGCAGAATTCTTTGGGGCATGCCCCGCAAAAGGCCCTTTTAAGGGCTGGTAAGGTAAAAGAGCTGGTAACTTTTTAATTTAGAATAGAGTAGGGCATTTTTTTTTGGGGGGGGGCTTTGTTATTTTATTAGGGGGCTTAGATTAGGTGTAAGTAGCTTAAAATTGTTGTAATATTTTTTAAATGTTTGTAACTTATTTTTTTTATTTTTTGTAACTTAGCTTTTTTAATTTTTTGTACTTTAGTTAGTTTATTTAATTTAATTTAATTGTAGTTATTTGTAGCTAATTTATTTAATTAATTTAATGATAGTGTAGTGTTAGGTTTAATTGTAACTTAGGTTAGGATTTATTTTACAGGTAATTTTCTATTTCTTTTAGCTAGGTAGTTATTAAATAGTTAATAACTATTTAATAACTATTCTAACTAGCTAAAATAAATACAAAGTTACCTGTAAATAAATATAAATCCTAAAATAGCTACAATGTAATTATTAATTATATTGTAGCTATCTTAGGGTTTATTTTACAGGTAAGTATTTAGTTTTAAATAGAAATAATTTATTAAAGTATAGTGTAGTGTTAGGTGTAATTGTAACTTAGGTTAGTTTTTATTTTACAGGTAAATTTCTCTTTATTTTAGCTAGGTAGCTATTAAATAGTTAATAACTATTTAATAGCTATTGTACCTAGTTAAAATAAATTGAAAAATGCCTGTAAAATAAAAATAAATCCTAAAATAGCTTTAATATAATTATTATTTATATTATAGCTATATTAGGGTTTATTTTAAAGGTAAGTATTTAGTTTTAAATAGGATTAATTTAGTTAATAAAATATTATTTAGATTTATTTAATTAATATTTAAGTTAGGGGGGGTGTTAGTGTTAGACTTAGGTTTAGGGGTTAATAATTTTATTACAGTGGCGGCGGTGTAGGGGGGCAGGATAGTGGTTAATAAATTTATTATAAGTGGCGACGGTGTAGGGGGGGGCAGATTAGGGGTTAATAAGTTTAATATAGGTTGCGGCGGGGTCCGGGAGCGGCGGTTTAGGGGTTAAACTATTTATTTAGTTGCGGCGAGGTCCGCGATCCGCAGGATAGGGGTTAATAACTTTATTATAGGTGGCGATGGTATAGGGGGGGCAGGATAGGGGTTAATAGGTATAATGTAGGTGGCGGCGGGGTCCAGGAGCGGCAGTTTAGGGGTTAACATATTTATTATAGTGGCGGTGGGCTCCGGGAGCAGCGGTTTAGGGGTTAACATATTTATTATAGTGGTGGTTGACTCCGGAAGCGGCGGTTTAGTGGTTAATCAGTTTATTAGAGTGGCGGTGGGCTCCGGGAGCGGCGGTTTAGGGGTTAACATATTTATTATAGTGGCGGTGGGCTCCAGGAGTGGCGGTTTAGGGGTTAATCAGTTTATTAGAGTGGCGGTGGGCTCCGGGAGTGGCGGTTTAGGGGTTAATCAGTTTATTAGAGTGGCGGTGGGCTCCGGGAGTGGCGGTTTAGGGGTTAACATATTTATTATAGTGGCGGTGGGCTCCAGGAGCGGCGGTTTAGGGGTTAATCAGTTTATTAGAGTGGCGGTGGGCTCCGGGAGCGGCGGTTTAGGGGTTAATCAATTTATTAGAGTGGCAGTGGGCTCCGGGAGTGGCGGTTTAGGGGGTTAATCAGTTTATTAGAGTGGCGGTGGGCTCCGGGAGTGGCGGTTTAGGGGGTAATACATTTATTTAGTTGCGGCGGTGTAGGGGGGGACAGATTAGGGGTGTTTAGACTCGGGGTACATGTTAGGGTGTTAGGTGTAGACAGCTGTCATAGGAATCAATGGGATGTCTGGCAGCAGCGAACATGAACTTTTGCTATAGTCAGACTCCCATTGATTCCTATGGGACCTGCCGCCTCCAGGGTGGTGGTTTGAAAACCAGGTACGCTGGGCCGGAAAAGTGCAGAGCGTACCTGCTAGTAACTAGCAAAAGTAGTCAGATAGTGCCGCACTTGTGTGCAGAACATCTGTAGTGACGTAAGAATCGATCTGTGTCGGACTGAGTCCGGCGGGTCGAAGCTTACGTCACTAAATTCTACTTTTGCCGGTATATAGGGCTTGATAACTAAGGCGAATCAGCCTCGCCACAAATACGCTGCGGAATTCCAGCGTATTTGAGGTTGACGGCTTGATAACTAGGGGCCACTCTCTCTTAAACACACAAATACACTCTCTCTCGAGTCTCACACACACACACTCTTACAAACAAACACAAACTCTCTCTCTCACACACACAAATACACACTCTCTCTCACACACACGTACTTTCTCTCTCTCACACACACACACACACACACACACAGTCTCTTTGACACACACACACAGTCTCTCACAAATACATTCATACACACAGAGAGGCATATTTAACAAATGTCTGTCGGACGCTCTCCGTATTTAGCTTGTGAGCTGCTGGAGCAACGCCGTCCCTGCAGACTCGTGGCCAATCTGCCACCAGCAGGGGGTGTTAATCAACCCGATCAGACTCGATTGGGTTGAATTCCGGCGATTCCTGTCCGCCTCATCAGAGCAGGCAGACAGGGTTATGGAGCAGCGGTCTTTGTGACCGCTGCTTCATAATTGCTGTTTCTGGCGAGCCTGCAGTCTCGCCAGAAACACAGGCCCTCAAGCTCCATTCGGAGCTTGATAGATAGGCCCCAGAGACTCACACACATAAAGACACTGAAAAACAAAAAAGACACACATACTCTCTCACACACACAAATACACTTTCTCTCTCTCTCTCTCTCTCTCTCTCTCTCTCTCTCTCTCTCTCTCTCTCTCTCTCTCTCTCTCTCTCTCACACACACACTCTCACAAACGCACAAATACACTTTCTCTCTCTCTCTCTCTCTCTCTCTCTCTCTCTCTCTCTCTCACACACACACACACTCTCATAAACGCACAAATACACTTTCTCTCTCTCTCTCTCTCTCTCTCTCTCTCTCTCTCTCTCTCTCTCACACACACTCTCACAAACGCACAAATACACTTTCTCTCTCTCTCTCTCTCTCTCTCTCTCTCTCTCTCTCTCTCTCTCTCTCTCTCTCTCTCTCTCTCTCTCTCTCTCTCACACACACACACTCTCATAAACGCACAAATACACTTTCTCTCTCTCTCTCTCTCTCTCTCTCACACACACTCTCACAAACGCACAAATAAAAAGTAATAAGTAGTCCAATTTGTGTTAAACTTCGACTGTGGGGGTTTGGGTAAATAGCTTTGCACAGGATTGTGTCTGTCCCAGGGTTGCTGGTATATACCCTTCTTTTCTCTAACAGCTGAGACAGAACAGAGATTAAGCCTCAAGGCAACAACCATACCTATATCTGGAGATTGGCATGTCTGCTGCTTGGAAATTACATTGGCTTCATGTCAAGAGTTTTTATTGAAGTAAGTGCCAGGAAATAATAATCTCTGAGAAATAATACATAAACATTAGAAAAAGTATGTTATGCAGTGTAGCTATTGCTTAATGATAAGATAAAGTCAACAGCATAAGCTGCTACGTTCCAAGATTTTATTTTCTTTATCTTTTTTAATGTTTACTTTACAAGCAACTTAAGGTTGATTTCAGCTGTAGTGTAGGAAGAATCTAACAGCTTTCTCTAAAAAAAAATGTTATTCTGTGTAGGTTTCTCTCAAACCAACTGCACCCAGTAAGGTTGTGAGTCAGCAGCAGCTATTACAGCATTCCAAAATGAAAGGCTTTCTAGTAAATTGTCATTTCTATTCTATGCCTTCTTTGGCTAAAAAAAAAAGCCTGAATGAATAATAAGCCAATTAGAAAAAGTACATTCTGACATGACCAGCAAATCTTTAATGACACCAGTAACTGGTGTGGCATCTGGGGCAGAGCAACAAGGTACCATTGTAAAGAGTGGGAACCTATCCATAGTAGTTTCCTCAATTTTTCATTTGCTTTTTCAGTCCATTGGTCTATACAGCCCTGTCAGTATGGCAAACAATAGCCTCTATTTATCAACCTGTCAACTTACCTGCATTCGCCGGCACCAATACGCTCGCCTAGGTTCGCCTAACATCGCCGCCGCGGACCTGAATACGTTCTCCAAAATTATCAAAAAAGCTGTCAAAAAGCCACGCACCAAGTACGGAGCGATGAGCAGCGGACTGTTGTTAACTAACAGTCATCGATCTCGTTGCTCTTCGGCTTTTTTACAGCTTTTTTGATACCCTGTCACTAAACACCGCCACTTTTCCTACCTTAATTCCGATTGGCTGATAGAATTCTATCAGCCAATTGGAATTGAAGGGACGCCATCTTGGATTACGTCATTTAAAGGAACCTTCATAGTATGGGGATTTTATTATTTTGGGGGGCTTTTTTATTTTATTAGGGGGCTTAGATTAGGTGTAATTAGTTTAAACTTCTTGTAATTCTTTTTTATTCTCTGTAATTTAGTGGTTTTTTTTAACTTTAGTTTATTTTATTTAATTGTATTTAATTTTAGGTAATTGTAGTTAATTAATTTAATTTATTTAATGATAGTGTAGTGTTAGGTGTAATTGTAACTTAGGTTAGGATTTATTTTACAGGTAAATTTGTATTTATTTTAGCTAGGTAGTTATTAAATAGTTAATAACTATTTAATAACTATTGTACCTAGTTAAAATAAATACAAAGTTGCCTGTAAAATAAAAATAAATCCTAAAATAGCTACAATGTAATTATTAATTATATTGTAGCTATCTTAGGGTTTATTTTAGAGGTAAGTATTTCGTTTTAAATAGGAATAATTGAGTTAATAATAGTAAATTTATTTAGATTTATTTAAATAATATTTAAGTTATGGGGTGTTATGCTTAGACTTAGGTTTAGGGGTTAATAACTTTATTATAGTGGCGGCGGTGTAGGGGGGCTGGATAGGGGTTAATACATTTAATAGGCTATGTGGGCTATGGCGGTTTAGGGGTTAATACTAGAATAGGTTTATTGCGTTGTTGGCTATGGCGGTTTAGGGGTTAATAGACTTTATTAGTTATTGCGGTGGGGGATTGCGGTTGACAGGTAGATAGAAATTGAGCATGCGTTAGGTGTTAGTTTATTTTTGCAGTCATTTTCGGGAGTTACGGTGCTCCCATACTCAACGCAAGGCCTGCTACGGCTGCCTTTTATGGCGAGGTAAAAATGGAGTAAGATTTCTCCATTTTCGCCACGTAAGTCCTTGGGCTGGATATTGGATACCGATTTACAACGCAGTCCCATATTAGCCTATGGGAGTAATAATTGCGAGCGATGGGTGAAATATACGTGCCACATTTATATGCGGCGCTGTATATAGGATACCAGAATCGCGTAAAATCGGGCGCCGGAGGATTTTGCGGGCGACGCTGCATATGTAATGGAGGCCAGAGTGTGTATTGTGTGTGTGTGAGAGAGAGAGTGTGTGTGTGTTTGTGTGAGAGAAAATGTGTGTGTGTGTGAGAGAGAGTGTATATGTGTGTGTGTCCCCTAACAATTAAACCCCCCACCCAACCAACCCCCCAAAATTAAAAACCTATGTCTAAAAAAAAACCTAAGCCACCCATTGCCCCTTAAGGGACATTTGTATGGGCATTGCCCTTAAAAGGGCATTCGGCTCTTTTGCTGCCCATTAAAATAAAAAAGCCCTAATCTTAAAAAAAAAACCTCCAAAAAACCCTAAGTCTAACCCCCAAATAGGTACTCACCGTTCCTGAAGTCTGGTGGCGAAGGTCTTCTTCCAGGCGGCGACATCTTCATCCAGTGCGGGGACCTCTTCTATCTTCATCCAGGGTGATGGCGGCGCGGCGCTGAGCGGAGGTGATCACGGAACAGGACTGGCGACCGCAGAGCCATCCAGCGTGAAGGATCCTCTGCATGCGATCGTTGCAGCACACTGAGGATTGAATGCAAGGTACCTCTTTTATATTGGGGTACTGTTGCATTCCTATTGGCTCAAAAATTTAAAAAGCTGCTTAAATCCTATTGGCTTATTTGAACAGGTAAGTTTTTATTAAATTTAAGATAGTAATATTGTAAAGTTAATTTAAAGTTAGAGGGGTTTAGGTTTAGGGGTTAATAGTTTAATTTAGTGATATGCGATTTGGGGGGTCAGTTGTTTAGGGGATAATAGGTAGTTTATGGGTGTTAGTGTACTTGTAACATTTTAGTTATGAGTTTTGTGAAACATTTTTGTTTTGCAAAATCCATAATTACTAGTGTCAGATAGCGGAATGGATTGTGGCGGTATATACTATAACGCAAGCATTTTTGCCGGACTACACAACCTGTAATACAGGTGCTATGAAAATCCCGCACTCAAAAGCCATTTTTTGAATGCGGTATGGAGACTTGCGTAAAGTCTAAAATGCTTGCGGTATAACTGTACTGCAGCGACTTGTAATACAGGAGACCTGCATATTCCGCTAGCAGGGGTGTCAATCAACCCGATCGTACTCGGGTTGATTGACAACCCGATCTCTGTCCGCCTCCTCAGATCCGCACTGTCGGATCAGGTAAGACAGACCGTTGTTAAATAGGCCTGCTCTGACAGACCTGAAACAATGGGACTCCGAAGCAGCATTCACTGCTTCATAAATGGAGCCCAAAGAGTTAATTGTAAAGATATTTCCAGGGATGACCAGTTGCAAAAAGAGCTTGTTGGTAGCACTTTGCATATGTCCATACAATGGACTAAAATCTAATTATTTATATGGAATGAATAAAAGCTACTGCAAATTGTACCTGTTGTGGAGCTGCTCATTTTTTTTTGCTGCTTACATTTAATAAACAATATTTCAGTGAGTACAACACAGAAATTATATCTATTCAGCAGGCCCAGCAGATACCATACCCACTAAAATCTGACCCATTTAATACAAGCAATCATATCCATGAATTTTGTTTCTAGACAGAAATGTATCCAAACAATTTTTAAATGTATCTAGTGTATTGGCATTCACTACCTCCTTTGGTAATGAGTTCCACAATTTTAGTGCTCTTACAGGGAAAAAACATTTCTGTTGCAGGAGATTAAATCTCCTTTCGAACCTTAAATTGTGACCTCTTGTCACAAACAATTTTCTTGGAATAAACAGAGCTTCTGCCATCTCTGTATATGGGCCTTGAATATATTTATATAAAGTAATCATGTGACCTCTCAAGCGCCTTTTTTTTCTAGAGAAAACAGACCCAGTTTGGCTAGCCTCTCCTCATAGCTTAAATTCTCCATTCCCCTTATTAGCTTTGTGGCCCTTCTCTGAACTTTTTCTAGTTCTGCAATATCTTTTTTGCTATCGGTCCCCAGAACTGCACTCCATACTCAAGGTGAGGTCTTACCAGGGATTTATATAGTGACAGAATTATGCTTTCCTCCCTTAAATCAATACCTCTTTTAATACATGCTAGTATTAGCCTTTGAAGCTGCTGCCCTGCATTATTCACCCATCTTTAGCTTATTATCTATTACTACTCCAAAATCCATTTCCTCCTCTGTTTGGCTAAGTCTTGTCCCATTTAAATAATACATTGCCTGCTTATTTTTACTTCCAAAATGTAGAACTTTGCATTTTGCCATATTAAATCTCATTTTCCATTTACCTGCCCATACTTCAAATTTTTGCAGATCCCTTTGTAACAAAAGTTTATCCTGCTCTGACCTAATGACCTTGTTAATTTAGTATCATCTGCAAAAATAGAGATGTCACTATTTAATGCTTGCTTCAAGTCATTAATAAAAATATTAAAAAGAACAGGGCCCAGTACTGATCCCTGGAGGACTCCACTAATTTCCTTTGTCCAATCTGAGTATGACCCATTCACTACTACTCGTTGCTCCCTATCTTTTATCCAGTTATTTATCCATGAGCTAACATTTTCAGCTATTCCCAGTCCCTTAATCTTGTGCATTAACCTCTCATGTGGCACTGTATCGAACGTCTTTGCAAAATCTAAGTATATCACATCAACTGATTCCCATGTATCTATATTTTTACTTACTTCCTCATAGAATCTAATTAGATTAGTTTGACATGATCTATAGTGGTACGTAATAAAAAAAAAGTTGAGAAACACTGGCTTACTTGCATGAAAAATACCATCAAGTTGTAGAACTAAATCTATTTTGTAAAATGCATTATACAGGGAGTGCAGAATTATTAGGCAAGTTGTATTTTTGAGGATTAATTTTATTATTGAACAACAACCATGTTCTCAATGAACCCAAAAAACTCATTAATATCAAAGCTGAAATAGTTTTGGAAGTAGTTTTTACTTTGTTTTTAGTTATAGCTATTTTAGGGGGATATCTGTGTGTGCAGGTGACTATTACTGTGCATAATTATTAGGCAACTTAACAAAAAACAAATATATACCCATTTCAATTATTTATTTTTACCAGTGAAACCAATATAACATCTCAACATTCACAAATATACATTTCTGACATTCAAAAACAAACAAAAACAAATCAGTGACCAATATAGCCACCTTTCTTTGCAAGGACACTCAAAAGCCTGCCATCCATGGATTCTGTCAGTGTTTTGATCTGTTCACCATCAACATTGCGTGCAGCAGCAACCACAGCCTCCCAGACACTGTTCAGAGAGGTGTACTGTTTTCCCTCCTTGTAAATCTCACATTTGATGATGGACCACAGGTTCTCAATGGGGTTCAGATCAGGTGAACAAGGAGGCCATGTCATTAGATTTTCTTCTTTTATACCCTTTCTTGCCTGCCACGCTGTGGAGTACTTGGACGCGTGTGATGGAGCATTGTCCTGCATGAAAATCATGTTTTTCTTGAAGGATGCAGACTTCTTCCTGTACCACTGCTTGAAGAAGGTGTCTTCCAGAAACTGGCAGTAGGACTGGGAGTTGAGCTTGACTCCAACCCGAAAAGGCCCCACAAGCTCATCTTTGATGATACCAGCCCAAACCAGTACTCCACCTCCACCTTGCTGGCGTCTGAGTCGGACTGGAGCTCTCTGCCCTTTACCAATCCAGCCACGGGCCCATCCATCTGGCCCATCAAGACTCACTCTCATTTCATCAGTCCATAAAACCTTAGAAAAATCAGTCTTGAGATATTTCTTGGCCCAGTCTTGACGTTTCAGCTTGTGTGTCTTGTTCAGTGGTGGTCGTCTTTCAGCCTTTCTTACCGTGGCCATGTCTCTGAGTATTGCACACCTTGTGCTTTTGGGCACTCCAGTGATGTTGCAGCTCTGAAATATGGCCAAACTGGTGGCAAGTAGCATCTTGGCAGCTGCACGCTTGACTTTTCTCAGTTCATGGGCAGTTATTTTGCGCCTTGGTTTTTCCACACGCTTCTTGCGACCCTGTTGACTATTTTGAATGAAACGCTTGATTGTTCGATGATCACGCTTCAGAAGCTTTGCAATTTTAAGAGTGCTGTATCCCTCTGCAAGATATCTCACTATTTTTGACTTTTCTGAGCCTGTCAAGTCCTTCTTTTGACCCATTTTGCCAAAGGAAAGGAAGTTGCCTAATAATTATGCACACCTGATATAGGGTGTTGATGTCATTAGACCACACCCCTTCTCATTACAGAGATGCACATCACCTAATATGCTTAATTGGTAGTAGGCTTTCGAGCCTATACAGCTTGGAGTAAGACAACATGCATAAAGAGGATGATGTGGTCAAAATACTCATTTGCCTAATAATTCTGCACTCCCTGTATATACATATTTAACAAATAATTGGCTTCTAGAAACCTTTTCACCATTTTTACATTATCACTATTGCAAGCTTAAAATCTTTGCTCTGAAATGAACCTTGCATAGAAACCTTGAGGGAAAAATCATATCAGCTACAACAGCAAATTTGTCATCTCAGTAAAAACTAATCACAACGCAGGCAAGGACATTCTGATCTCTTTAACACTTCTGAAAAGTATCTTTTTTTAAAAGCATAATGTGACTGCTTCTGCTGTGTCTGCAATTCACTCTGTCATCGACATTTCAATTAATTTATTTCACAAAGGATATTGTAGCAATGTAACTGTATCTACAGTATTCTGCCTGGTAAAGCATTCAGCGCTGTGCATCCTGTTCTACTTTTGTTTGATAGCTAAATTAGGATTTTTAATTTTGAAGAGAGGATTAACACTTTTTTTCCTCAGGGATCTGGCCTTTATCTTCAATAAAGAGATAAATAAACCCGGACAGCTTTGGTTAGAGGTATTTCCTAGTTGTGGAATAAGGAGTGACTAACATTCCAGGAGAAATTGAAATGAACATCAGTGCATTACAATATATATTAGAAGCATTTAGCAATATAACTACACTTAGGTGAAATATTGATCAGCCCACAAACTATGACTGCTGGTGCATGTGATCTGCAGGTCATGTACACAGTAAAAGCTTGCTTAGCATGCCATGCAATGCTTAGACTCTGTGAGCGGGTGGTATGATTTCTGATTGGCTGCATTGCCTGCCAATACTTAGCAGGAAAAGTGAGCTTGCATCCAGTGGGGTAGTGAAATATACATTCAAGATTTTAGATCAAAGAAGGCAACCAGGGCTGTTTAACATTTTTAAAAGTTTACTGAAAATATTCATGTTTACTGTTTTATTAAGTGACAGAATGGAGTGAAGAAAATAAAGTAGAGTGAAGGTGGGGACGATTAAGAGATATTGATAAAAACAAAAAAACAAAAGCAGGGTCACAGAATAAAAGCATTCAGAAGGAGAGAAACAGAGGGAGATGAAGGAAGAATCAGGGAGGATAAAGGGAAATAGAAGTAAATATTGAAGAAATTATATTAAATGGATTGAAAAAAACCTTGTTATTACCAGACATTTCTGTTGTGTTACTAAGTCTAAGCCAAGTCTGAGGGCCGATGATGTAAAACTTGCAATTTCAGATGTGGTTTTTGTTGTCGACCCTTATGGTTTATGCTGTGCATATTTAATACGATTTATTCCTGAGTAAGTTATATACACATTTTCTGTGTATAGCATCTTACAATTGCCTATATTTTCCAATGCATTTGTTATTCTATTAAGGTCATAAGTAATTTCAGTGTTTTCAGATAAGATCGCCACTTTTTAGTTTGCGAGAAAAAAACTGAGGTCTGCAGTGTGAAAATCTTTACAGAATTAAACTTGGATTAGAAAAACAATTTCATTTCATGGAACACCCATGTTCAGCCCAGTTTATGAAAAAACAACAATTATGCTTTCCATTTTGTACTTAAAAGTACACATTTTTGCACATCCAGTATACTTAAATTACGGTTTATGCTGTGCATATTTAATACAATTTATTCCTGAGTAAGTTATATACACATTTTCTGTGTATAGCATCTTACAATTGCCTATATTTTCCAATGCATTTGTTATTCTATTAAGGTCATAAGTAATTTCAGTGTTTTATACACATTTTAAATGTTTGATAAAATACAATTTTGGTGAAAAAATGTTGTTATAATTTTTGATGCACCTTAACAATACACTTTTTCTCCTGTGTATTTTTGTGTGAATGATTTAATTATTAGTTTTGTAGGATATTTAAAATACGACTTTCATTCTGCACTTCTGTAAAGTTGCAGTTAGGAGGGGTTTGGCTTACCTTTTTAAGACATGTACAGGAAGTCCAAATCCTCTTTCTGCTGGTTGCTTTGAAGTTTCAACATGAAGAGTTCCAAGAGAGCCGCTGTAGCTCCAAGACGGTTCATGGGGTCTCCAGAGAAGTCTGCAGAAAAAGAGTTTGTTGATGAGAGTGAAGCTGAGGAATGGATTCACCTCTGCCTGATGCGGTCGGTCATACCCCATTACTTTTAACTTAAACTTTGCCCCTTCCCTGGGTGGATCTTGTGTGGGTGGCGGTTCCCCATTTACTGTAAAAAATATTTTGGATTCGGCCTTGTTGGAGGGTAGCTGGGGGGGTAGGAGTGCCAGAGGGTCCATTTGAAGGTGCAGCAAGATTGCTAGGCCTTGAGGCCGGTGCTGGCCTCTCCACCAGGGCCTCCAGTAAGGCTGGCTGTTGAGATAGCTTGCAGAGTTATCGGGCAGGCAGGCTACTAAAAGGCCAGTCACAGCAGTTTTGGTTTTCTGCAAATTGTGTACTCTGACGGATTCTTTCAAGACGTCTTGGATCGCAAAATTCTATGGATAGGTCTGAGGTGACAGACAGATGTATGTGAACCTATAACCACGGATAGTTCTGCTTGAAGTATGCTACTCGACTTTGGAAACTCTCCTGTTTTTCTGTGGTTTTTGCTATGACCTTTCACAGGGCCCTTAGAGTAGATGAGCTCGGGATCAATTAAAAAACTGCCAAGGTTGGGGGCATCCTTTATGATCATGTTAGATTTGCTGAAGGGGGTGTTTTGTTGTTTATTCCTCAATCACAAGTAGACGAGGAGTGTAGGGGTGCGTGGTTCGCTTGACACACAAAAGGGGATCACCTAGTTGCCCTTATACTTGGCTGAAGGACTTCTGGAATGTGTGTCCAGTGGGTTTTCACAAATTTCTCATTCACCATGATGGTACCTCTCTTACGAGATTCCAATTCCGCAGGGTATTGGGATGGACAACATAAAAGGCCGGCTTGAAATCCCATTGCCCCCCATTCTTTTAAGGTAGGGGCAGATATGATGGGTGCAGCCTTAGGCTGGTCTGATGATTGAATTAAAGCTTTGGGGAGGTGGAAGTAAAAGATACCAAATCTATGTGAGTCCCCTGTTATCCCACTGCTTAGTTAGTCTTGTATTAATGTTGTGATTTTTCACTGTTTTGGTGTGGTTTTAACAGTTGTTTCTTTTGCATGGCCTGCAAGAGGTCCGCTGAGAGTTTGGTTAGTTGGCCAATCGTTCCTGCACTGAACAGCCATCCGGGCGTCAACAAGACCAGGAGGACAGCAGATGGCCTTTTATTCCTCAAGGGTAGTGACAAGGTGGTTAGGGAGGAGAGACCTTTGCTGGCCGGGTCTGCCTGGAACACTGCAAGATGCTATGAGGGATTGGAAGAAACCCCACAACTTAATGCTAAACTTAAAGGGCAATGTTCTTGGATAAATTCCCGGGAGGGATTTATGTGCAGTGATCCAGTCGGACCTGTGTACGTTTAAGGCTTGGTTGACTGGTGTGAGAATCGGGTGGTCATTAAGTGGAGGCATATGGCCAACCACAGAGCAACTTTCCAGGTCAGGTAGAAGCTTAACAGGGACATAAGAAATTGATGTCTGAGCTTGGGGGGTTTGTTGTGGAGCACAAGAACATCACGGTAGTCGACCGCTGTCTCTACCGTGGCAACGTGGTTCTATTACCCGAACATGCATGGACCTTTTCTTATAGAATTTGTGGCAGGCTTTACTCCTATTTGTGTGAGTTGTTGGTGGCAGCCAGAGTTTTACCTATGCGATCTCATGGCAGTTGGGCCGGGTCAGGGGCAGGATGTGATCGAGGAAGAGTGACGGCTATTCAATGCAGGGGTGAAGTCCTCAGATATACGCATCTGGGGGTCCCCTGTCTGTGCGATCCGAAGCTGAGAACTCCCTTAGCCATGTAAGTATCGAGCTACGCTCTGCTTATTCTCCTGCTTCCCTGGTACAGCCCAGCTTGCTAGCAGGGGTTACTATATATTATCTAGTACCTGATTGCCGCCCCCTGGGTCCATGTTATTTGTGCTGTTTCGCGAGCTTCTCGTGTTGCTACAATAAACGTGACCTGCAGATTTTTATAACCCCAAGAAGTTGTACTGTGTTTATTTCTATATTAGAAGCTACAAGGTTTACGTTAAACATTGAACTATGTATATAGTTAAAGTTATTGGTTAAGATTCCCACAGATGAGTATATGGCATTTAATCTCTTATGTGCGCACTTCCTTCCCATATGAAGTATACACCCCTTAGCAAAAGACCCTGTTTCCAGGGCAAAAAGTGACTTTAGATCATTCCACCAGGGAATTAGAAGCACTGTTTATTGAGCATTATTTAATACTCTTACCAGCCCAGAGACCTTTAGATCATCGAGCTCTAAATCTTTTAAAAACATATTAACATCCTTTTTACTGCAATTGTTTTTCAATAGCCAAACTCCACCCACCATTTGCCTTATTTGGAGAAGCCAATCCGGACTTGAGTCTGCAGACAACAGGGGTAGCCATGTTAATAATGTAAGTTTACAGTACACTTAGTCCTGATATGTAGCGGGGCTAGCCTTTAGAAATCAGCAAGATGCATTTCAAGTTCTGATAATTAGAATATTTTCAGAGCTAAATAACATAACAAAATAAATAATGAAAATATATTGCAAATTTGTTTTACTATGCATAATTTAGCATTTTATATAAAAATCCTAAGGTATTTATTGTCCCTTTAATGGAGGATAATGGGGAAATAAAGGTAAAAAGGTGGGAAGGAAAGTAATGGGGGATAAAGGAGTGTGAGGGCAAAAGGAGGAGGTAAAAAGTAGAAGAGTAAAAGTGTTTAAAGGAACATTATAGTGCAGAAGTTAGACCCTCTAATTAATTACAGCAAGTCATTTTAACACACTTTTTGATAATTTTGTTTAATTTTTTCTGTAATTTTAGAGCTTTTTATTTTTTTAATTTTAGATTATTTTTTGTAATTTAATGTTAGGTTTTATTTAAGTGTAATTTAGGATTGGGGTTAATTTAGGGGGTGTTAGGGTAGGGGGCTTAGTAATTAAATTATTTATTTGCGTTGTGGGGGGTTGGTGGTCTAGGAGTTAATAGGTTAATTAGGTTTATTGCGATGTGGGAGTTTGGCGGTTTAGGGCTTAATAGGTTAATTAGGTTTTTTGCAATGTGAGGGTTTGTCGGTTTAGGGGTTAATAGATTAATTAGGTTTATTGCAATGTGGGAGTTTGGCGGTTTAGGGGGTAATAGTTTAATTAGGTTTATTGCAATGTGGGGGTTTGACGGTTTAGGGGTTAATAGGTTAATTAGGTTTATTGCGATGTGGGGGTTTGGCAGTTCAGGGGTTAATAGGTTAATTAGGCTTATTGCAATGTGGGGGTTGGCGGTTTAGCGGTTAATATTTTAATTATGTTATTTGCGGATTAGGGGTTTATTACTTTATTATTTTGTGATGTGGGGGTTTGCGGTTTAGGTGTTTGTTAATACTTCGTGTGGGAGGTTAGTTTTTTTTGTTATACTTCATGCGGGCAGTTACGTGTTTTTTATTTATTTCTTATGAATCGTTACGTGTTTTTTCTTTATTTTGTGCGGGCGCTAGCGTGTTTTGTTTTAAGGCTTCGGGTTTGCTTATGCTGCATTCAGGTGGATTGGGAAAATGCCATTTTCCCAATTAACCGGGATATAGCTTCACTGCATCCAGGTGGATTCTTTTGTCTGCGCATGCAGCCAACATTCTTTTGGCTGCCTCGCGCAGCCATCATTCCTTTGAGGATGCGTGCACAACTGACGTCGCCGACGGACGCATTACAAACAAAATTATAGTATAGATTACTAGTCATTGGCTGAAAATTAATGCAGAGATTTTTAGTAACTGAAGAAGTCACCTATGCCAAAAGGGTTAAGGAAAGGAACAGTAAACCAAATTTTGTTCTTAATTATAAATAATAACTCAAGCTGAACTGACTTGACACATTTGCTGAGTAAGGAGCTTTCCCAGCACAGTGCACATAACTTTGTACAACAGGTCTGTCAGCATCTGTTTACACACTGAGGGGGAGACATTGTAATCTAGCATCTGACTGTTAATGACTTCTAAGAAATGGGGCTGCTTTTCCTGAAAGAGGAGGGGCTTCATACTCTATTATCTGCTACAGATACCCTGCTTAGTATATAAGATATTTGCAGTCATTTCTGAATTTAATTGAAGAGCAAAAAAAGGACAAATTCTTGGAACTGCAACTAATCTGGAGGATACAAAGGGTATGGAGGTGGAATAAAGGGGTGAGAGGTGGTGTCATGTCTGAGCTTGGGGGGTTTGTTGTGGAGCACAAGAACATCACGGTAGTCGACCGCTGTCTCTACCGTGGCAACGTGGTTCTATTACCCGAACATGCATGGACCTTTTCTTATAGAATTTGTGGCAGGCTTTACTCCTATTTGTGTGAGTTGTTGGTGGCAGCCAGAGTTTTACCTATGCGATCTCATGGCAGTTGGGCCGGGTCAGGGGCAGGATGTGATCGAGGAAGAGTGACGGCTATTCAATGCAGGGGTGAAGTCCTCAGATATACGCATCTGGGGGTCCCCTGTCTGTGCGATCCGAAGCTGAGAACTCCCTTAGCCATGTAAGTATCGAGCTACGCTCTGCTTATTCTCCTGCTTCCCTGGTACAGCCCAGCTTGCTAGCAGGGGTTACTATATATTATCTAGTACCTGATTGCCGCCCCCTGGGTCCATGTTATTTGTGCTGTTTCGCGAGCTTCTCGTGTTGCTACAATAAACGTGACCTGCAGATTTTTATAACCCCAAGAAGTTGTACTGTGTTTATTTCTATATTAGAAGCTACAAGGTTTACGTTAAACATTGAACTATGTATATAGTTAAAGTTATTGGTTAAGATTCCCACAGATGAGTATATGGCATTTAATCTCTTATGTGCGCACTTCCTTCCCATATGAAGTATACACCCCTTAGCAAAAGACCCTGTTTCCAGGGCAAAAAGTGACTTTAGATCATTCCACCAGGGAATTAGAAGCACTGTTTATTGAGCATTATTTAATACTCTTACCAGCCCAGAGACCTTTAGATCATCGAGCTCTAAATCTTTTAAAAACATATTAACATCCTTTTTACTGCAATTGTTTTTCAATAGCCAAACTCCACCCACCATTTGCCTTATTTGGAGAAGCCAATCCGGACTTGAGTCTGCAGACAACAGGGGTAGCCATGTTAATAATGTAAGTTTACAGTACACTTAGTCCTGATATGTAGCGGGGCTAGCCTTTAGAAATCAGCAAGATGCATTTCAAGTTCTGATAATTAGAATATTTTCAGAGCTAAATAACATAACAAAATAAATAATGAAAATATATTGCAAATTTGTTTTACTATGCATAATTTAGCATTTTATATAAAAATCCTAAGGTATTTATTGTCCCTTTAATGGAGGATAATGGGGAAATAAAGGTAAAAAGGTGGGAAGGAAAGTAATGGGGGATAAAGGAGTGTGAGGGCAAAAGGAGGAGGTAAAAAGTAGAAGAGTAAAAGTGTTTAAAGGAACATTATAGTGCAGAAGTTAGACCCTCTAATTAATTACAGCAAGTCATTTTAACACACTTTTTGATAATTTTGTTTAATTTTTTCTGTAATTTTAGAGCTTTTTATTTTTTTAATTTTAGATTATTTTTTGTAATTTAATGTTAGGTTTTATTTAAGTGTAATTTAGGATTGGGGTTAATTTAGGGGGTGTTAGGGTAGGGGGCTTAGTAATTAAATTATTTATTTGCGTTGTGGGGGGTTGGTGGTCTAGGAGTTAATAGGTTAATTAGGTTTATTGCGATGTGGGAGTTTGGCGGTTTAGGGCTTAATAGGTTAATTAGGTTTTTTGCAATGTGAGGGTTTGTCGGTTTAGGGGTTAATAGATTAATTAGGTTTATTGCAATGTGGGAGTTTGGCGGTTTAGGGGGTAATAGTTTAATTAGGTTTATTGCAATGTGGGGGTTTGACGGTTTAGGGGTTAATAGGTTAATTAGGTTTATTGCGATGTGGGGGTTTGGCAGTTCAGGGGTTAATAGGTTAATTAGGCTTATTGCAATGTGGGGGTTGGCGGTTTAGCGGTTAATATTTTAATTATGTTATTTGCGGATTAGGGGTTTATTACTTTATTATTTTGTGATGTGGGGGTTTGCGGTTTAGGTGTTTGTTAATACTTCGTGTGGGAGGTTAGTTTTTTTTGTTATACTTCATGCGGGCAGTTACGTGTTTTTTATTTATTTCTTATGAATCGTTACGTGTTTTTTCTTTATTTTGTGCGGGCGCTAGCGTGTTTTGTTTTAAGGCTTCGGGTTTGCTTATGCTGCATTCAGGTGGATTGGGAAAATGCCATTTTCCCAATTAACCGGGATATAGCTTCACTGCATCCAGGTGGATTCTTTTGTCTGCGCATGCAGCCAACATTCTTTTGGCTGCCTCGCGCAGCCATCATTCCTTTGAGGATGCGTGCACAACTGACGTCGCCGACGGACGCATTACAAACAAAATTATAGTATAGATTACTAGTCATTGGCTGAAAATTAATGCAGAGATTTTTAGTAACTGAAGAAGTCACCTATGCCAAAAGGGTTAAGGAAAGGAACAGTAAACCAAATTTTGTTCTTAATTATAAATAATAACTCAAGCTGAACTGACTTGACACATTTGCTGAGTAAGGAGCTTTCCCAGCACAGTGCACATAACTTTGTACAACAGGTCTGTCAGCATCTGTTTACACACTGAGGGGGAGACATTGTAATCTAGCATCTGACTGTTAATGACTTCTAAGAAATGGGGCTGCTTTTCCTGAAAGAGGAGGGGCTTCATACTCTATTATCTGCTACAGATACCCTGCTTAGTATATAAGATATTTGCAGTCATTTCTGAATTTAATTGAAGAGCAAAAAAAGGACAAATTCTTGGAACTGCAACTAATCTGGAGGATACAAAGGGTATGGAGGTGGAATAAAGGGGTGAGAGGTGGTGTCAAGTAGTGAGATGGTGGCAAAAAGGAATTGCACAATAAAACAATTTGGTATAGTTTGACTACACTGTCTGGGCAGTCTACAAATTGATCAGTGCTGCAAAGAAGGTAAATACAACTCTGAGTAAAGTGGGCTTCTTAGAATTACAATATAAACTCTGAGTTGGCTGTTATAGCCAGTATGACACAGTGACTTTGCCTTTGTATTGTGAATGTTCAAATGACAATAGGAAAAGCTGGAATAAATTAGTGTATTAGTGTTATAAGTTATAACTCCAGAAATTAATGTTAACATTTTAAAGTTTATTGGTAGCTGCAATTTTAACGTCCTTAAAGGTTCAGACAAATACCTTAGGACTGAGTTTTAGATACCCTAGGTCCTATGACTAAGATTTTTAAAATTCTGAAGAAGCTATCATTAATAATGTACAATTAAATCCATAAGTAGTTTGTCAATGGATTCATATATCTGTATATCTTTTGGGCGATGCCAACACAGCTCTTGCTATTGTTTTACTTCTTATCGATCCTAAGATTGGGGATTTCACACCCACAGAAACAGGTTCTCGTGCAGCAGGTCTTTTTTGGGAAGTTGGACTTCAACAGTTAATTTCTTATGTGAACACTTTTAACTCTCTTAACAAAGTTAAGACTACTTCTAAGTAAAAGATTTAACAGAAAAACAACATTTTTGACAGGGCTGGAAAAGGAAGAGGCCACATTCTCAGCTGCTCCTCCCAATTTAACAGGTCTCATTTCAAAACATATCGTAACTCAAACCCATCCCTTATGATATTTTTCCCCATGAGGTCCAGACCCTGGAAACCAAGACCTTTTAGATCTTGTTCCAGATCAAGAAGCTATTTTTATTTTTCAACACTATTTTTTCCCCACACAAAATTTAAGAAACCCGAATGCTTTTGTTACTTACAACCATTTCAAGATGGAAGGCATCCATCTTTTAAGAGATTGATGAACAGGGATTGGTTAGTGAGGTTAGAACTATCTTACAGTCCTTTTTCATCAATCTCACAGGGGATTTCTTCATTTTATTTGGCAGGATTCCTTGTGGCAGTTAACTTGTCTGCCTTTTGGGCTTTCATTGGCTCAAACCTGTGGTAGCTTGGCTAAGATTGATAATCTATCTAGACGAAATACTTCTCATGAATCAAGATTGCAATATTCTCCTAAAACATTTACAGTTAACTACACAGAATTTGATTTTTCTAGGCTTTCAGATAGAAACAATATCTACAAAACTCAGTCTTCCTGTAGACAAGATCAAAAGATAAAACTCAAAATTTCTCATCTGCTGGATATTGGCTTGAATTGTTGGATTACTCTCTTCATCAATTCAAGCTATATATCCAGATCCTCTTTATTATCAAGCTCTTCACAAAAGTTTTTCTTATGTTCATCAGATTTCCCTATCTCTAGAAACCAGAGAAAAACTTCTATGCTGGCTTTCTAATGTAGAGATTCGGAATGGAAAATCCATTTTCGTCTCTCTCCCAGACATCATTATAGAATACTTGTCAAGCAACTCAGGGTGGGGAGCAAGATGTGGTTCACAAATAATGTGAGGGAAATGGTCTTCTTCAGAACAAAAGTTTCAAATTATTTTTTTAGAATTGCTTGCAGGTTCTTTTGCTATCAAGAGTTCTATGAAATCCAAGGATCCAAATTCTATTTTAGTCAGGATGGACAAAATTTCTGCCGTACGGTATCTAAATCAATTAGTAGGAACCAAGTCCTAAGATTTATCAGATTTGGCAAAATCTTTTATTCATCAATGTTTACTTCACTATATTTCAGTTTAAGCAGAGTATATTCTGGGCCTTTTCGAATTCTGCATCAGACTGGGTATCCCATTATTTTCTAGATTCCAGTGATTGTTGAAGAATATATATTTCTTCGGATCCTATCATTCAGGGGTCCATTCACTGTGGATCTGTTTGCCTCTCGCTTGAATTTTCATATCAAACCTTTTTCAGTTGGTACCCAGATCCGGAAGCTCAAGCAATAGAAGCATTTCTACAGAAATGGCATTCCCTTGGGAGCATATGTTTTCCATCATTTTTCTCTCATTTCCAGAGTTTGTCCATTTTCAGAAGATATCAGTGGTCAATTCTTTTGATTGCCCCCCTTTCGCCGACCCAAGCTTTGTATGTCATATCAACTTCCCATTCTTCTTTCACAGCATATAGATCTTCTCACTCACTCATCATGAGATTTTCACGAGTTAGTACTTCAACATTCCCTTTAATTATTAGCCTGAATGATTTCAGGGGATCCTGGGCCTCCGAGGGTCTTTCATCATAAGCTAGACTTCTCCTCCAAGATTCTTGGGCCTTACAGCATAGTCTAAGTTGACTTGCTGGTGCCATCAAAGAGAATTGGGTCCCTTTTTCTGCCCCTTTAACCTCTGTTATTTATTTATTGACCTCATTGTTTAAATCAGGTCTTGCTTACCCTTTGATTAATGCTTATAGATCAGCTATTTCAGCTGGTCACAAACTTTTAAATGATATTCCTATAGGTCAACATATTTTCGGCTAGATTTAGAGTTCTGCGGCTACGCGTGCTTTTTTTCTCCCGCACCTTTTAAATACCGCTGGTATTTAGAGTTCACAGAAGGGCTGCGTTAGGCTCCAAAAAGGGAGCGTATAGCATATTTACCGCCACTGCAACTCTAGATACCAGCGTAGCTTACGGACGCGGCCAGCTTCAAAAACGTGCTCGTGCACGATTCCCCCATAGGAAACAATGGGGCTGTTTGAGCTGAAAAAAAACCTAACACCAGCAAAAAAGCAGCGTTCAGCTCCTAACGCAGCTACATTGTTTCCTATGGGGAAACACTTCCTAAGTCTGCACCTAACACCCTAACATGAACCCCGAGTCTAAACACCCCTAACCTTACACTTATTAACCTCTAATCTGCCGCCCCCGCTATCGCTGACCCCTGCATATTATTATTAACCCCTAATCTGCCGCTCCGTATACCGCCGCTACCTACTTTATACCTATGTACCCCTAATCGGCTGCCCCTAACACCGCCGACCCCTATATTATATTTATTAACTCATAATCTGCCCCCCACAACGTCGCTGCGAGCTACCTACAATAATTAACCCCTAATCTGTCGACCGCACCTCACCGCTACTATAATAAAGTTATTAACCCCTAATCCGCCTCACTCCCGCCTCAATAACCCTATAATAAATAGTATTAACCCCTAATCTGCCCTCCCTAACATCGCCGACACCTAACTTCAATTATTAACCCCTAATCTGCCGATCGGATCTTGCCGCTACTCTAATAAATGGATAAACCCCTAAAGCTAAGTCTAACCTTAACACTAACACCCCCCTAAGTTAAATATAATTTAAATCTAACTAAATAAATCCTATTAAATAAATTATTCTTATTTAAAGCTAAATACTTACCTGTAAAATAAACCCTAATATAGCTACAATATAAATTATAATTATATTATAGCTATTTTAGGATTAATATTTATTTTACAGGCAACTTTGTATTTATTTTAACCAGGTACAATAGCTATTAAATAGTTAAGAACTATTTAATAGCTAAAATAGTTAAAATAATTACAAAACTACCTGTAAAATAAATCCTAACCTAAGTTACAATTAAACCTAACACTACACTATCAATAAATTAATTAAATAAAATACCTACAATTATCTACAATTAAACCTAACACTACACTATCAATAAATTAATTAAATAAAATACCTACAAATAAATACAATTAAATAAACTAACTAAAGTACAAAAAATACAAAAGAACTAAGTTACAAAAAATAAAAAAATATTTACAAACATTAGAAAAATATTACAACAATTTTAAACTAATTACACCTACTCTAAGCCCCCTAATAAAATAACAAAGTCCCCCAAAATAAAAAAATGCCCTACCCTATTCTAAATTAAAAAAGTTCAAAGCTCTTTTACCTTACCAGCCCTGAAAAGGGCCCTTTGCGGGGCATGCCCCAAAGAATTCAGCTCTTTTGCATGGAAAAAAAACACATACAATACCCCCCCCAACATTACAACCCACCACCCACATACCCCTAATCTAACCCAAACCCCCCTTAAATAAACCTAACACTAAGCCCCTGAAGTTCTCCCTACCTTGTCTTCACCTCACCGGGTCCCGATCTGTCCAGAAGAGCCTCCGATGTCTTGATCCAAGCCCAAGCGGGGGGCTGAAGAGTGACGTCCATCCTCGGGCTGAAGTCTGGATCCAAGCGGCGGCTGAAGAAATCCATCATCGGGCTGAAGTCGGAAGTCCATCATCGGGATGAAGTCTTCTATCAAGCAGCATCTTCAATCTTCTTTCTTCCGGAGCGGAGCCATCTTCTTCCCAGCCGATGCGGATCCATCCTCTTCTAACGACGCCTACTTGTCGAATGACGGTTCCTTTAAATGACGTCATCCAAGATGGCGTCCCTCGAATTCCGATTGGCTGATAGGATTCTATCAGCCAATCGGAATTAAGGTAGGAATATTCTGATTGGCTGATGGAATCAGCCAATCAGATTCAAGTTCAATCCGATTGGCTGATCCAATCAGCCAATCAGATTGAGCTTGCATTCTATTGGCTGTTCCGATCAGCCAATCAGAATATTCCTACCTTAATTCCGATTGGCTGATAGAATCCTATCAGCCAATCGGAATTCGAGGGACGCTATCTTGGATGACGTCATTTAAAGGAACCGTCAGTCGGCGAGTAGGCGTCGTTAGAAGAGGATGGATCCGCGTCGGCTGGGAAGAAGATGGCTCCGCTCCGCTCCGGAAGAAAGAAGATTGAAGATGCTGCTTGATAGAAGACTTCATCCCGATGATGGACTTCCGACTTCAGCCCGATGATGAATTTCTTCAGCCGCCGCTTGGATCCAGACTTCAGCCGAGGATGGACGTCACTCTTCAGCCCACCGCTTGGGCTTGGATCAACACATCGGAGGCTCTTCTGGACAGATCGGGACCCGGTGAGGTGAAGACAAGGTAGGGAGATCTTCAGGGGCTTAGTGTTAGGTTTATTTAAGGGGGGTTTGGGTTAGATTAGGGGTATGTGGGTGGTGGGTTGTAATGTTGGGGGGGGTATTGTATGTGTTTTTTTTACATGCAAAAGAGCTGAATTCTTTGGGGCATGCCCTGCAAAGGGCCCTTTTCAGGGCTGGTAAGGTAAAAGAGCTTTGAACTTTTTTAATTTAGAATAGGGTAGGGCATTTTTTTATTTTGGGGGGCTTTGTTATTTTATTAGGGGGCTTAGAGTAGGTGTAATTAGTTTAAAATTGTTGTAATATTTTTCTAATGTTTGTAAATATTTTTTTATTTTTTGTAACTTAGTTCTTTTTTATTTTTTGTACTTTAGTTAGTTTATTTAATTGTATTTATTTGTAGGTATTTTATTTAATTAATTTATTGATAGTGTAGTGTTAGGTTTAATTGTAGATAATTGTAGGTATTTTATTTAATTAATTTATTGATAGTGTAGTGTTAGGTTTAATTGTAACTTAGGTTAGGATTTATTTTACAGGTAATTTTGTAATTATTTTAACTAGGTAACTATTAAATAGTTCTTAACTATTTAATAGCTATTGTACCTGGTTAAAATAAATACAAAGTTGCCTGTAAAATAAATATTAATCCTAAAATAGCTACAATATAATTATTAATTATATTGTAGCTATATTAGGGTTTATTTTACAGGTAAGTATTTAGATTTAAATAGGAATAATTTATTTAATAAGAGTTAATTTATTTCGTTAGATTTAAATTATATTTAACTTAGGGGGGGTGTTAGGGTTAGGGTTAGAATTAGCTTTAGGGGTTAAAAAATTTATTAGAGTAGCGGTGAGCTCCGATCGGCAGATTAGGGGTTAATACTTGAAGTTAGGTGTCGGCGATGTTAGGGAGGGAAGATTAGGGGTTAATACTATTTATTATAGGGTTATTGAGGCGGGAGTGAGGCGGATTAGGGGTTAATAACTTTATTATAATAGCGGCGCGGTCCGGTCGGCAGATTAGGGGTTAAAAATTGTAGGTAGGTAGCGGTGACGTTGGGGGCGGCATATTAGGGGTTAATAAATATAATATAGGGGTCGGCGGTGTTAGGGGCAGCAGATTAGGGGTTCATAGGGATAACGTAGGTGGCAGCGGTGTGCGGTCGGCAGATTAGGGGTTAAAATTTTTTAATAGAGTGGCGGTGATGTGGGGGGACCTCGGTTTAGGGGTACATAGGTAGTTTATGGGTGTTAGTGTACTTTAGAGCACAGTAGTTAAGAGCTTTATAAACCGGCGTTAGCCCAGAAAGCTCTTAACTACTGACTTTTTTCTGCGGCTGGAGTTTTGTCGTTAGATTTCTAACGCTCACTTCAGCCACGACTCTAAATACCGGCGTTAGAAAGATCCCATTGAAAACATAGAATACGCAATTGACGTAAGGGGATCTGCGGTATGGAAAAGTCGCGGCTGGAAAGTGAGCGTTAGACCCTTTCCTGACTGACTCCAAATACCAGAGGGCGGTAAAAATCAGCGTTAGGAGCCTCTAACGCTGGTTTTGACGGCTACCGCCCAACTCTAAATCTAGCCATTTATTTTTAAGCTCTTAAAATCTATTAGATAGCATCCTTCCTCCAAGTACTCATACTTTTGAGATGTAAATTTAAAGGGATATAAACCCCCCAAAAATTCCCCTTAGTTCACAAGAGAAAAACAGAAAACGTGCACTTAATTTATGCATGTATTGTGCTGCTAACGATCATCTTGTGAAAGAATGTCCTATCTTTTCTAAACAAAAATCTGGTAAGTGTTCTTACCAGTCTCATTGCTTTTATACAAAAGCCACTCTATCCACTTATTTCATTTTACCATTGTTTCTGCAGTGGGATCAGCACAGACTCTCATCTGAAGCCATAATCAACACTGGTGCTTGTGGCAACTGTATTGATTTTGAGTTGGTTAAAACAAATAAAATACATTTCTTTCAAAATGCAATCCTGTTCCTGTCGCAGGGCCTGTTTCACAACAAACCATTCCCTTTTAGTCACCACAGAAACTGGACACACTGAAATCTTAACTTTTTACATTGTATCTTCAACATTATACCTTATTGTTCTGGGAAACTCTTGGCTTAAATTACACCAACCTACTCTTCATTGGCACACTCTGTCTCTCTCTTTATCCTCTCACTACTGCACCACTACTTGCTATCCTACAGTTAATATTTTACAGGTCTCTAGTACTACTCTACCTCCACATTATCATGCTGCTGACCCCTTACCCCCTCACAGGCCTTAAGATTGCCTCAATGACCTGCTCCCTGGTGCCACGATTCCATTTGGGCATATATATCCCCTCTATAAACCTGAACATGGCCATCTGAAACAGTATATTGATGAAAACCTACAGAAGGGGTTTTTCAGGCCCTCTACCTCACCAGCAGGTGCAGGTATTTTTATTTGTAAAAAACAAGGATGGTTCTCTTTGCCCAATAATTGATTATAGGGAGCTTTATAAGTGTACAAGGAAGAATAGGTACCCTCTACCTTTAGTTCCAGAATTGATTGAAAGGTTACACAGTGCAAAGGTGTTTACCAAGCTAGACCATAGAGGTGCCTACAACCTTGTTAGAATAAAATCCGGTGACAAATTGCTGATTGCATTCATGACCCGTTATGGCCTGTTTGAGTATACAGTTATTCCATTCTGACTCTGTAATGCACCGGCAACATTCCAAAATGTAATAAATGACATTTTTCGAGATATTCTGGACTTATTCATAGTGGTCTGCTTAGATGACATACTCATTTGCTCCACTAATATCATAGAACATATAAAACATACCAGAATCATCTTATCTAGGTTAAGAACACATAGGCTTTATGCAAAACTGGAAAAGTGTACCTTTGACTGTCCGGAGATATCCTTCTCGCTTCCTTGGATTTGCTAATTTTTATAGGAGATTAAGTAATAATTTTACTAGCATAGCCAAGCCCTTAACAGATTTAACTAAGCACCAAAAAACTTTTATTTGGTCCTCAGATAGTCAACAAGCTTTTGACCTCTTCAAGGATAAATTTACCACAGCACCCATTTTGCAAATACCTGACACAAATTCCCAATTTGTGTTGGAGGTAGATGCATCAGATTATGCTGTAGCTTCTGTGCTTTGCCAGAGAAAATCTCTCAAGGATCCCCTGCACCCAGTTTCCTATTACTCCAGGGTAATGACCTCCGCAGAGATTAATTACCCTGTTGGAGAGAAAGAGCTTTTGGCCATCAAGTGCTCATTTGATCAATGGCGTCACCTACACAAAGGTGCAAAACACCCTATCATCATCCTCACAGACCATAAAAAATTATAGTATCTCCAAAGCAATCATACTCTTTCTGCTCAACAACTTTGCTGGAGCTTATACTTTTCTCGGTTCCAATTTCATATAACCTATTGGCCTGACAATAAAAATGGTAAGGCAGATGCTCTTTCTAGGAAAGATCTCAGACCTATCTGAAGTACTGTACCTTCCACAGTCATTCCGAGAAACCATTTCATAGGTCTCTTAACAGATGTACTACAAGACATAAAGCTCAACCAACAGTCTGATCATTCCAAACCTATGAACCTCCTCCTTCATCCTGATAAAGATGATGCACTATGATTTAGAACCCAAATATACATACCTCCCACTCTCTGTGAATCCATTATGTATACTACCCATGACTCCCCTTTGGTGGGACATTTAGGTTTTTATAAGACCCTCAACCTTATACAACGTTCTTTCTGGTGGCCTTCCATGAATAAGTTTGTTAAGTATGTATCTTCTTGTACAACTTGTGACACATCAAAGCAATCCCATCAACGACCAGTAGGTTTGTTACAACCTTTGCCAGTAGCAGATAAACCTTGGACCAACGTTTCTATGGATTTTATAGTAGACCTTCCAAAATACTCCAACTTTACTGCGATTTTTGTTGTGTTTTATTCTTTTTCCAAAATGGCCCACTTTATACCCATTAAATTAATACCAACAGCCCAAGAAACTTCGGAATTGTTCATCAAAGAAGTTGTTCGTCTTCATGGAATTCCTACCTCTGTTATTAGTGACAGAGGCACACAATTCACTTCAAAGTTCTGGAGACAACTCTGTAAAATTCTACAAATCCATCAAAAACTGAGCACATCTTACCACCCTCAAACAAATGGCCAGACTGAACAGACTAACCAGAAAATAGAGCAGTTCCTCAGGTGCTTCTGCTCCCATCAACAAAACACTTGGCCTTCATTTATGGCTTTCTCTTAATCTGCGTATAACAATATTACCAATTCCACAACTGACCAGTCTCCATTCTTTATTAATTACGGATACCACCCCACTTTTAATCTACTACCTACCTCTGATTCACCCTGCCAAGAAATCAATGATCTTATCAACTCCATCAAACAAAACTTTCAAATTGTGCAGGATAACATCAAACATTCACAGGCCAGTGAAAAAAAGATATTATGACCCAGTGGCGGATGGTGACTTTTGAAGATGGGGGAGCACTAGCCCCGCCCCTCAGATGGCTCCACCCATTTTATTGTGTGTGTATGTATATATATATATATATATATATACACACATACATACACACTATGCCAGTTACCTTAACACATTCTTGTACAAGGTGAGGGCAGTGTGTTATGTGTATTACTGTGTGTTGTATGTACATAACTAACCTGAAAGACAAGAGCACCACATACACCCTGCAGTTAATATATATATATATATATATATATATATATATATATATATATATATATATATATATATATATATATATATATATATATATATATATATATATATATACTGGGTACAAGAGTCCTGTTACTGGGGCAGTATAAGGACATATATATATATATATATATATATATATATATATATATTTATTTTTATAAAGTCCTTATACTGCCCCAGTGACAGGACTCTTGTACCCAGTATATATATATATACACCCAGAGACAAGCAGAATACACTTTTTAATAATGTTTAATGCACACACTGTCTGACACTAAAGTAGCCAGCAATCATAACAAGCCAATATCCTGACACCCAGAGACAAGCAGACAGTATATGTATTACACATTATTAAAACATGTATTCTGTTTGTCTCTGGGTGTCAGGATAGTGGCTTGCTATGGCTGGCTACTTTAGTGTCAGACAGTGTATGTATTAAACAACAGCATGCTGCTTACTTTCCATCTGTCTGTTCTGAATACTTTCTCTCTCCCCTTGCCATAGAAACACAGATCTGCAATTAAAGGTAAAGAAAAAAAAAAGAAACTGCTTGTTGAACTGTTTACTGCGGCAATATCATGAGGGCTGGAGCACTGTAATCCGTTCAACAAGCAGTTTCTTTTGTTTTCTTTACCTTTAATTCCAGATCTGTGTTTCTAGGACAAGGGGAGAGAGAAAGTATTCAGGACAGATGAAAAGTAAGCAGCATGCTGTACTGTACGGTAGCACTAGTTTTTCCCTGAAATCTTAGCCTCCCTGTGCTGCTGCTGCCCCCCTCACTGACTGTTCTCTCCCCGGGCCGGGCTGGACAAATGCCTCTCACTGAGCTCCTCTCAGCTCAACGACCATCTCCGCAATGAGATTTCGCGCCGTTGAGCTGGGAGGAGCTTGTCAAGCGTCATCACGTGACTGTTAGTGATGACGCTCAGACTCGGCTCTTCTCCTGTGTCACTGGCTGCTGCCTGGGCTCACTCTTAACACCTCCCACCCCTCGCAGAGGCTGAAGTGTGCGATCAGCCGTCTATGGGGATGAGGAGGCTGGGAGCTGCGCAGCAGCCAAATTTAGCATGCGCACAGACACAGTGCCATAGATTCTCTATCGCACGTGCGCTTAGGGACTATTAGTACTACTAGTACATTGGCTGTGTGTGTATGTTTTATAACAGAGACAGTCAGTAAACAGTACAGGGGCCAGGGGCACAAATGTATTAAAAAAACATTGAAACAAATTTATTTTTTTATTCTGGGGGTAAAAAAAATATATAATTTTTTTCAATAGGGGGCTATTGAAAAATTATATATATTTTTTTTCTTTCTTCTGGGCTGCGGGGGGCACGTTCGAGTGTGCTTCAATGGAGGAGCCTCCACTGTTATGACCTCAGACACCATTCTATATCTGAATATAAGACCGGTCAATTGGTCTGGCTTTCTATGAAAAATTTGAAGCTGCATACTCCATGCAGAAAACTCAGTAAACAATTCATAGGTCCGTTCCCAATTATCGCTATGACTAATCTTCTCACTGTTACTCTACAATTGCCTCAGTCCTTCCGTATTTACCCTACGTTTCATGTTTCCCTGCTGAAACCTTGCACTTCTCCTACCCCAACTTCTCTCGGCTCCGCAGATTCTCCTCTACCTGAAGTTGAATATGAAGTTCAGTCTATTTTAGATTCCAGGCGTCATAGTGGAGAACTTCAGTATTTAGTCCATTGGGTTGGATACGATTCCTCTAAGGATTCTTGGGATCCGGCTACCAATCTTTCAGCCCCCAAGCTTGTTTCTTTATTTCATCGCCGCCATCCAGACAGACCCGCTCCTTGAAACCTCACTGTGGTTTCTATGGGGGGGGGGGACTGTGTCAGTAACTGTCCTCCTTAAGATGTAAATCTGGCCTTCATTGCTAATACCATCTTTAGAATCAATTACCAGCATGAACACCGCTATAAAATATACCATTCTACCCTTGTTCATTGCTGGTTTATTTTAAAAGCCTGACTGTTCTTTGAGGTCTGCGCTCCTATTACAGCTACTAGATCTGTGATTTATTTTGACTGAATTACTTGTTGCTTACTCAGAGGATTTCCAAACTTTCTCTCAACCATATTTGCTACTTGTTTTGTGGATCAGATTGTCAATCACTACATTCCCCTCTACATTGGAAACTGTTAAGCGTTGCTTTCACACTACTGATCACTCGACTCGACTATTGATCACTCCACAACAACTCCCACAGCACCGGGGAATCTTAACCAGAGTCGTTACAGGACTTTTGCTGTTTACAAGGGTCGTGAGTACTTAAAAGCTACGCTTACTATTTCAGTACCAATTGTTATATTCTGCATCTTACCTTACTATAACTGTGCTCGCAACCACTTGCAACATAACACTCCTCACTCTGAACTGCGTTAAGCCTTCTAACAGATAGCTGTAATCTTCTTAGTTATTCAGCTGATACTTCTTCTACTTTACCGTTTTCCAGTATATTGTCTTTTTAATAAATTGTGATATATATTCCTGGTATGCATTGACAATATTTGTTTAAGGCTAAATCAAGTAATTTATAATAATCTTTACCTACTCATTAGCAGGTATTTTATTTTAACTGACACAAATATCTGAAGTCAGAACAAGTGTTTCTAATAATAAAAAACAACACAAAGTCAAGACCATTACAAATGCAGACAAATGAAGCATTTAACCAAAAAACCTAAACACCCGCACAAAATATTAACAAAAAACCCAACCGCCGAAAACTAAGTATTAACAAAAAAAACCTAATCGCCCGCATGAAGTATTAACAAAAAGAACCTAACCATCCGCACGAAGTATTAACAAAAATAACCCTAATCGCCCGCACAAAGTATTAACAAAAAAAACCTAACCGCCCGCACAAAGTATTAACAAAAAAAACTAACCGCCTGCATGTAGTATTAACATAAAAAAACCTAACCGCCCGCAAGAAATATGAACTTACACCTAACACAAAATGTACCTCTAAACCGCCAACCCCCACATCGCAAAATAATAAAGTAATTAACCCATAATCCGCAAATTAAAATATAAATCCTTAAACTGCCAAACCCCCACAACACAAACGACCTACTTACACTATTAACCCCTAAACCGCAAAAACCTCCACTACGCCAACTACCTAATTACAATATTAACCCCTAAATAGCCCACCCAACAATGGAAAAAAATCAATCTAATCACTAAGCCTCCTAACCTAAAACCCCATAAATTAACCCCAATTATATAAAATTAAAAAATCTAACATTACAAAAAAAACTAAAATTACAAAAAAATAGAAAAATCTAAAATTACAAAAAAAAAATAATTCTAAAATTTCAGAAAAAAACAAATGTAATTATCCAAAATATTTTTTAAACCTAAACTAATACCCCTATAAAAAAGCTCCCCCAAATACCCCCCCCAATCTAACACTAAGCTACCAATAGCCCTTAAAAGGGCTTTTTGTAGGCCATTGCCCTAAGTAAAACAGCTCTTTTACCTAAAAAAATTACAAATTACCCCCTAAAAGTTAAACCCCACCACCCAACCAACCACCCAAAATAAAAAAACCTAAGCTACCCATTGCCCCTAAAGGGCCATTTGTATGGACATTGCACTTAAAAGGGCAATCAGCTCTTTTGCTGCCCATTAGAAATAAAAAAAAGCCCTTATCTAAAAATCCCCCACTAACATAAAACTACCAATAGCCCATAAAGGGCCTTTTGTAGGACATTGCCCTAAAGTGATCAGCTCTTTTACCTAAATAAAGTACCAATTACCCCCTAAAACTAAATCCCCAACCACACAACCCCTCAAAATAAAAAACCTAAGTCTAAAAAAACCTAAGCTACCCATTGCCTCTAAAGGGGAATTTGTATGGCCATTGCCCTTAAAATCAGCTCTTTTGCTGCCAATTAAAAAAAAAATCCCTAATTAAAAAAAAAAAAACACCTCAAAAAACATAAAAAACAACCTAAGTCTAACCCCGAAATAAGTACTCACAGTTCCTGAAGTCCTGCATTGAAGGTCTTCCTCCAGGCGGTGAAGGTCTTCCTCCAGCGCAGGGACATCTTCTATCTTCATCCGGAGTGAAGGCAGCGCAAAGCGGAGGTGATCACGGAGTGGAGGTGATCGCTGAGCAGGACCGGCGTGGAGGATCCTCTTCATGCGGTCGCCGCTTTACACTGAAGATTGAATGCAAGGTACCCCATTTAGGTACCTTGCATTCCTATTGGCTGAAATTTTTAAATTATCCAATAGGATGAGAGCTACTGAAATCCTATTAGCTGATTTGAACAGCCAATAGGATTTCAGTAACTCTCATCCTATTGGCTGATTTCAAAATTTCAGCCAATAGGAATGCAAGGTACCTAAATGGAGTACCTTGCATTCAATATTCAGTATGCAGTAGTGACCAAATGAAGAGGATCCTCCACGCCGGTCCTGCTGCGCGAACACCAGTGCTGCTCCGTGGTCACCTCCGCTCCGCGATGCCTGACCTCCGGATGAAGATAGAAGATGTCCCTGAACTGGATGAAGATGTCGCCACCTGGAAGAAGTCCTTCACTGGCGGACTTTGGGAACTGTGAGTAACTATTTCAGGGTTAGACTTAGGTTTCTTGTTTTTTGGGTAGGTTTTTTATTTTAATGGGCTGCAAAAGAGCTGATTGCCCTTTTAAGGGCAATGCCCATACAAATGCCCCTTTAGGGGCAATGGGTAGCTTAGGTTTTTTTAGACTTATATTTTTTAGACGTTTAATTTTTTTCAGTAATTTTAAATAGACTGCCCTCTGGGAAGGCTTATTGCCTAATATATATATATATATATATATATATATATATATATATATATATATATATATATATATATATATATATATATATATATATATTGTGACAGACCCCTCTGTCCTGGAACTATGTGGCTCTCCTGGTTAATTTGTGTGGATTTGTATGATTTCCTGTCCGTACTTCCCGTTCATTTATTCTTTTTTTTAATCTCCCAAACACCGCTGAAACTGCCAACCTCCCTACGGATTATGGATTCTGGCATTATGTTTGTCACCCTGTGCCCATTATAGGTACAGGGTGGGAATCCAACAGGTGTAAAGGGGTTAACTCTCTCCTTGTTCAGTTTATGAGAAACTGTATTTTCTGTATTGTTTACTGTAATTGTTTACTGTAATTAGGTTTAGGTGATAAGCGTTCACCTTGTTTAATCACTTCCAGACTGCTAGGTGCCAGGAAGGAATCCATTGTTTTCTTGTGTTTGATTACGTAATGTAATTCTATTGTATCCTGTATAAGGGCGTCTTCCCTCTATCTAATGTACTATATTCTTCCAATCTCCCATCTGGTCCCCTTGGGGAGTGTCAACCAGGTGGGAGACCTGCATAAATACCGGGCATATAGCCCTCAATAAAGTAGATTTTCTGTTTTACCCTCAAGACGGAGCTTGGTCTCGTGCTTGGAGGGAATTAACTGGATTTGTGTGTTGCTGATTGTATTCAGGGCATCTTTCATCTGGATTATACCATAACACACACACACACACACACACATATATATATATATATATCTTAGAATAGATTTTGTTTAATTCCCAAAACAGCACCCCATGATGGAGGAGTTCCTCTTGGAATTGGTGGATTTATGAATAAATCTGGTGGGAGGCCTGAAGAAGATAAAGTAGAGGGCTATCACTGTTATTCAAAATCAAAGTGTATTACCAAATCTGCTTGAAATCCCTGTGACCAGGAGTGTATATTGTTGCATTTTTTTATGTCTTCGTCATATTGTAAATATATTTACTGAAAAAAACTTTTGTAATGTTAGATCTGTTATGCGTGAGCTAATGCACATCAAAGGAAGCTTAAAAGGTTCCCCATCTGCTTGCTGGCAAACTCCATTATAAGAAATATGAAGCAAAAAAAAAAGCCAAGACAGGAGCAAACAAAGAAAAAGTATCTATATGTGTTTTTGTGCCACTCATTCTTAACCTTGTTACCCTAATTACATATAACTGAAGTATAAAAAGGAGCAATTTCAAATTTTTTAAAAGTTTATATAAAATCTGTTTATCTGATAAAATATGCTACAAACTTGTATTTGGTTTAGAAGCAAAGATACAAGCATTTGTATGGTTTTCAAGCAATATACAAGCTTGTGCTACGTGTGAAAATCAATCAATACACATCCATTTGCTTGAATTACTGGATGTGTATTCTGTTGCACTTTGAAAAAAGCATAAACATAATCAGAAAACTGTTTCTTTACATACATGTTATATACAGGAATGCATTTGTACATGTGTAGTATATATTCCCAGTAGGCACATTGGGTAATGTGTTCATGTCCCTTAGGGAGACTAATCCAACCGTTGCCGTAGGTTGCCAAAGGCGTATGGCAGCACCATACTTGCAAAGCACACACAAGAATGTTATAATTGTAAGAGGAGAATTGCTTGGTATTTTAAGGCTGAACTCAGTGGGACCAGACTGATATACTCCTGGAAAGTTCTTCTCTCTGAAAGGGCATTCTTGGCAAAAAGGTTGCTCGTGGATTGGAGACTATATACTGCACAAGCTATAACCCTTTGTACCCGGGGTGAATGATTCGATCTCTTTATTTATGTAAACAATTAAAGGTTGTATTAATGTTAATACTGAATATAAGTAGTATAATGTTAGTTCCTTGTGTCAGATTACTCTTTGGCTCTCTTAATGGACAAAACAACTAAGATAAAATAAAAAACACATTAAAAACAATAGCTGTAATGCAAGTGGACAAACTCTTTTTTTTAGATGCTTTAATAACGCAAGGCTGTCAATCGTAGAATATAAAAATCTCTAACGTTATTGTCCCAGTACTATTCTAGCATGTAGTATAAGACTGTGTCTGCATGATACACAGTTGTGACAGAGGTCATGGAGCAGGTGCCTCTCTGCATGTTTATATTGGCATCTCTAAGTGTGCTATACATTCCTCCCATGCAAATCCCATCCATCTTAATCCATTTGAGTAGGAGGATGTTGTACAACTTCCCCTCTTCTGTTTATTTATGTGTCTGCTATTACTGAGGTGTGTGGGATAAAGGCCAGAAAAAGAATTAGCTCTGCTTCCTGACTACCTGGATCAGCCTCACTAGTCTGCTTAAACAACCTGCACTTACTTAACATAACGGCAACAGATGCACAAGAGAGACTGACTATCCAAATGTTTGATCAGCGTCAATAGTTGTTTCCATGGCAACAACAACAAGATGCTGACATTTTTCAGAGACTGGTAGGACCACACAGCTGCTTTTCTCAATAGGCTTTATTTGTAGGGATTGGGCCATTGAAAATGGGCTCCTCACTAGGCTATTTGTGAGATTTTTTAAAAATAACCATGGGGCCTAAACCTCACATTTTAGCAGGTGCTAAAGCCAAGAGGCTGGCGTGTGTTGTAGCCTCTTACTTCTGTGTTGCCTGGAGAATTAGACACACTTGAGGTGAATGTTATACAATGCAATGGGATAATGTAAAAGGACCACCAATGTCTATAACATCCATGACATTCTCCTGTGCCACCTGAAATAAAAGCTGAGGCTGCTCCTCTGAAATTTGCCTTAGGCTCCATTCATGTCTTCAGCAAACCTTTACTCCCCACGACTCAATAACAAAGTAAATTTAAAAAATTTTAATTTTAATTTTAAATTGCATATGATATTGTGTACGTACATCTGCATTAAAAAAAAGAAGAAAACATTGCATCATTGCATATATTCAATAATCTACAAACAAAATACATAGCAGCATACAGGAACTTTATATATATATATATATATATATATATATATATATATATATATATATATATATATATATATATATATATAGATAGATATATTACAGTGAATGGACTAGGACTTTCAGATGGTCCATTCTGATAACCTTATGCATTAGGCATTATTACTGTTTGTGCCCTTACCACACTTACTGGTAGTCAATTCCATGAATAAACTACACTTTCTGCAAAGAAGTGTTTGTGTAAGTTACTTCTGAACCCTCTCCTCTCTTGTGATTGAGATCCATGACATATTTTCTTGTGGTCTTGCGACAAATTCTTTCATTCTCAGCTTTATTAAACAGACATTGTAGTGAAGGGTCATTTTTGCACTCTCTGTGTGTTTAAAGCATATGAAACTCAACAGTTTTTTTCATGATTCAGAAATAGCAATTTTAACAACTTTCCCATCTACTTCTGATATCAAATTTGCTTCATTCTCTTGGTATCCTTTCTTGAAGGAGCAGCAATGCACTATTGGGAGCTAGCTGAACACATCAGTAAGCCAATGACAACACATACGTGCAGCCACCAATCAGCAGCTAGCTTCCAGTATTGCATTGCGGCCCCTGAGTTTACCTAGGGATGTTTTTCAAGAAAGGATACTAAGAGAAAGAAGCAAATGAGATAAGAGAAGTACATTGTAACTGTAAAATATTAATAAAAATAAAGAAAAATAGAAGCAAATTGTAAAAGTTGTTTAAAATTGCATGACCTATCTGAATTACAAAAATTTAATTGTGACTACTGTCCCTTTAATCCCTGCAAATTCTTGCTTGGGAGAGACAAGCATTGCAGGAGCCAAACTGAGCACAGACTGTGACTGGCAAAGTCATGTGACTGCTGCTGCCAACTGACTCACCAGCAGTGTGCTACTTGGCATAAGCCCTCTGTGGCTCTCAATTAGGACTGTATCTATGTGTTTAACCAATTTGTGGAAGTTAAAGACATAGAGTTCCATAGCATAGACAGATGTTATACATTTATTTCACGTATATGTTTTATATTATTACCTACTCACATTATGATATGAATACATATTTTAATATAGAAGACGTTTTATTACCTTCAAAAGCCTTCAGTATGATATTGTCTTGAGAATAGTTCCTCTGTGAGGTGCTCTGATCTAATAACATATCCTTGGCTAAATTCTCTTTCAGACGTCAAAAATCATTTTTGTGTGATATTTTTTTATGCATCTATTTTTTATTTCCAAGTCTTAAGTGCTGTTCAGTTCCATAAAACTGAGGTACAAAATGTATAACATATGTTCTAGAATCTAGGACACATTATTTGCAAATGCGTTCCAGTAGGGGGAAAAACAATACATTTTTATATATCTAAAGAAAATATGAGACTTTTCTTCAGGTAAGACATAGAGAGAGACACCAAAAAACAATTGCCTTTATAAGGTGAATTGGGGACACCGATACAACTGAAAATGTAGTTTTATAAACAGACTGTAATATAACTTAGGTATCATCTCCGCAAAGTACATCTTGTTGTTTAATAATTTACTACAGACAGCTGCCCGCATAAAATCTATACACAGAAATACTAAAATACATGAAAAAAATCCCATATCACAGCGGCCTAATAGCCCACTTACAGCAATATTTTTTTAAAGCATACTAACATAGGTTTTTTGCAAATGTTTTAATAAAAGTAATTGGAATTCACTGATTATTGCAATATGTGTCCCCAGGGCCGGTCTGGGAATAAGAAGCAGCCCTGGAAAAATTGGAGACTAGACCAATTTTTATCAGTATTAAATTATATTAGTTTGTAATAAAACATACCAGATAGTTGTTAAATAGGCACACTACAACCCAATTTCAACCTTGACTCCATTTCACAGTATGAAAATGATTATCCATAGTGTGATCTGTAGAAGACACTCAAAACAGTGTGTCACTTTGTCGCATAGTTTGACCTGACTAAACACTAGAAACTATTCAAATGAGGGCTACTAAAATGTTTTTTTAAAATGGTACATGGTCAAGCAAATAAAACTTACAAGGAAATACTCTGTGACCTGCATCACCTCACCAGCAGCGACAACCCCTTGAATTGTAGATGGCCAGACCCAGCTGCTGCGACCCACAGGGAAATCTTTGGTACATTGTGTGTCACATGATCTAACCTTAGTCCAATTGGTTGCATGGCAAAAAAAATTATCACATTATGGGGGGATATCTATCAAGCCGTCAAATTTGTTGCATTCAACTGCACCAATACGCTCGCCTAACATCGCGGCCGCGGACCTGAATATGATCTCCATATTTATAAAAAGAGCTGCGCACCAAGTACGGGGTGATGAGCAGCGGACTGTTGTTAACTAACAGTCATCGATCTCATTGCTATTTGGCTTTTTACCAACTTTATTTATATCCTGTCACTAAACGCTGCAACTATACTAAAATGTTTAACGCCTATCCCGCCACTCCAGGACCCCACCGCAACTAAATAAAAGTATTAACCCCTATCCCACTGCTCCTGGACCACACCGCAACTAAATAAAAGTATTAACCCCTATACCGACGATCCCAGACCCCACCGCAACTGAATAAAAGTATTAACCCCATATCCTGCCGCTCCTGGACCCCATCACAACTAAATAAACATATTAACCCCTAAACCGCTGGCCTCCCACATCACTACCACTAACTAAACCTATTAACCCCTAAACCTCCAGCCCCCCACATCGCCATAAACTAAATTAAGCTATTAACCCCTAAACCTAACAACCCGCTAACTTTACATTAAAATTACAACATCCCTATCTTATAATAAATTTAAACTTACATGAAGAAGTAAATTAAACTATATTAAACTATTAATTAACCTACCCTAACTATTATGCTAAAATTACATTAAACTACCAATTAAATGAACTATATTACATATTAAAAAAAACCTAACCCTAATCAAATTATTTAAATCTAAAATTAAAAATTACCAAATTACAAAAAAAATAAACATTGTTACAAAAAACAAACAAACACTAAGTTACAAAAACAAACAAACCACAGTATCAAAAATAAAAAATAATTACACCTAATCTAATAGCCCTATCAAAATAAAAAGCCCCCCCAAAATAAAATAAACCCTAGCCTACAATAAACTACCAATGGCCCTTAAAAGGGCCTTTTTGCGGGGCATTGCCCCAAAGAAATCAGCTTTTTTACCTGTAAAGAAAAATACAAACACCCCCTAACAGTAAAACCCACCACCCACACAACCAACACCCCCAAATAAAAACCCTATCTAAAAAAAAATATTTTTCCTATCAGGCTGCACCATCATTCTGGAGATTTGCAAAAACAAAGTGGTGTTGGTATATATTTTTTAATTTTAGAGGTTGGTACTGTTAGTTTTACATCAATATATATATCAGTATTGCTTCAGACTTGAAAAAGGAAGACACTCTTCTGAAAGCTTGTCATCTTATAAATGTATAGTTAGTCCAATAAAAAAGTATCATTGCTCAATGCAATACTCTTTGTTATTTTGAGATATATATATATATATATATATATATATATATATATATATATATATATATATATACATACATACATACATATATATACACAGTATCTCACAAAAGTGAGTACACCCCTCACATTTTTGTATATATTTTATTATATCTTTTCATGTGACAACACTGAAGAAATTACACTTTGCTACAATGTAAAGTAGTGAGTGTACAGCCTGTATAACAGTGTAAATTTGCCGTCCCCTCAAAATAACTCAACACACAGCCATTAATGTCTAAACCATTGGCAACAAAAATGAGTATACCCCTAAGAGGAAATGTCAAAATTGGGCCCAATTAGCCATTTTCCCTCCCCGGTGTCATGTGACTCGTTAGTGTTACAAGGTCTCAGGTGTGAATGGGGAGCAGGTGTGTTAAATCTGGTGTTAACGTTCTCATACTCTCTCATACTGGTCACTGGAAGTTCAACATGGCACCTCATGGCAAAGAACTCTCTGAGGATCTGAAAAAAATAATTGTTGCTCTACATAAGGATGGCCTAGGCTATAAGAAGATTGCCAAGACCCTGAAACTGAGCTGCAGCACAGTGGAAAAGACCATACAGCGGTTTCACAGGACAGGTTCCACTCAGAACAGGCCTCACCATGGTCGACCAAATAAGTTGAGTGTACGTGCTCAGCATCATATACAGAGGTTGTCTTTGGGAAATAGACGTATGAGTGCTGCCAGCTTTGCTGCAGAGGTTAAAGGGGTGGGGGGTCAGTCTGTCAGTGCTCAGACCATACACTGCACACTGCATCAAATTGGTCGGTATGGCTGTCGTCCCAGAAGGAAGCCTCTTCTATAAGATGATGCACTAGAAATCCTGCAAACAGTTTGCTGAAGACAAACAGACTAAGGACATGGATTACTGGAACCATATCCTGTGGTTCGATGAGACCAAGATAAACTTATTTGGTTCAGATGGTGTCATGCGTTTGCGGTGGCAACCAGGTGAGGAGTACAAAGACAAGTGTTTCTTGCCTACAGTCAAGCATGGTGGTGGGAGTGTCATGGTCTGGTCCTGCATGAGTGCTGCACTGGGGAGCTACAGTTCATTGAGGGATGCATGAATGCCAACATGTACTGTGACATACTGAAGCGGAGCATGATCCCCTCCCTTTGGAGACTGGACCACTGCCTTGCTAAAGAAGCAGAGGGTAAAGGTGATTGACTGGCCAAACATGTCTGCAGACCTAAATCTTATTGAGCATCTGTGGGGCATCCTCAAACGGAAGGTGGGTGAGCGCAAGGTCTCTAACATCCACCAGCTCCGTGATGTTGTCATGGAGGAGTGGAAGAGGACTCCAGTGGCAACCTGTGAAGCTCTGGTGAACTTCATGCCCAAGAGGGGAAAATAATGGTGGCCACACAAAATATTGACACTTTGGGCCCAATTTGGACATTTCCACTTAGGGGTCTACTCACTTTTGTTGCCAACGGTTTAGACATTAATAGCTGTGTGTTGAGTTATTTTGAGGGGACAGCAAATGTACAGTGTTATACAGGCTGTACACTCACTACTTTACATTGTAGCAAAGTGTAATTTCTTCAGTGTTGTCACATGAAAACATATAATAAAATATGTACAAAAATGTGAGGAGTGTACTCACTTTTGTGAGATACTGTGTGTATATATATATATATATATATATATATATATATATATATATATATATATATATATATATATAAACAGCAGTGTGTATGTACTTTCACCGAGAGATCAGCAGCTGCCAGGGTGCTATTCAAGGATTCAAAAAGCAAAAATAAAGCACTCTCTGGTCTTTAGTCAACAGTTAATCCAAAGTGAATTTTATTGTATTTATTTATTGTAAGGGGAATGTGTTCTAAGTATTTATAAATATATATATATATATATATATATATATATATATATATATATATATATATATATATATATATATATATATATATATACTGCGTGTATATATATATATATAAAAATATGTATTTAAGACTAAATATAACATTCTGCTATGTGAAGAACATTAGAATGTGACATATTAATATTTTGTTTGCTCAACTTGTTGGATGTTAGGTTTCTTTCCCCTTTTCTTACTCCATTGAAGTCTATGGGGGAATACGTTAACGCAGTCCCGATATTCCAAGTTTGGCTCTTGTGCAAAACTTTTTACTTTCAGCTTGTTATACATGGGCAAAAAGCTTACTTCTAGCGGAATTAACGCACAAGCAAATGCGATCAATAGCGCTCCACTCATAATCTAACCCAATATCAGCAAAGTATTGCTGATAGTATATGATTTCCCATGCATCTCCCAAGTTGCCAGTGTTTCCCCCTTACTACAAGAAGGCTGCAAGGCGGCTGACCAATCAACAACGGCAAGTTTTTTCTGTTCTGATTGATTGGCCACAGTAGCTGTCAGTTTATAAAATGAAGCAATTGACTTGTTGACTCTTTGCCACCAGAAATTTAAGAAAGGTCAGCCTAGAGGTTTGAGTATTTGACACAGTTGCATTTATAT